>NW_009260080.1:1852201-1866148 GCF_000687185.1 Egretta garzetta
GGAAAAAAGAAAAAAATAAAAAAAAAAAAAAAAAAAAAAAAAAAAAAAAAAAAGAGGGGGGAAAAAAAAAAGCCTAAACGCTTCCAAGCCAAAGATCTAGTTTGTGCTGACCTAGCTTTGAACTTCTGAAGGAATGAATGAATTCTGATGAGCCAAAGTAGTTTTATCCTTCATCCCTGAAAACAGAGTGGGATAAATAACATGTTGATGCTCCGCAACAATTGCATTGTTACCTGAGCATGAGAAGTGGAACAGAATCAGCAGTGGGGGATGAGGGGCTGCTCTGCCATTGCTAAACTTGCAATTCCTTCTAAGCCTGGAAGGTCATCTCCCCCTCACTCTGAACAGAGCCTCCCGCATTTTCAAATGCTTTGCCATGAAATTCCTCACCAACCGAAAGGGAGGGTGATATGGAAAGATTGAAAACAATGGAAATGAATGAAGCTGGTGAAACAGGCTGTGAGAGGCAGCTCTTGCTGTTGCCTCTTAACTGTGCAGCTTCTTACTTATGCTTTTACTGCACTGGGTCTTGGGGGATCAGATTCTGCCCTAGCTGCACCCCTGAGTTGCTGGATAATGCTGGGTAAATCACTTTCCACATTCTCTGCACTGATT
This sequence comes from Egretta garzetta, assembly GCF_000687185.1. Lineage (NCBI taxonomy): Eukaryota > Metazoa > Chordata > Aves > Pelecaniformes > Ardeidae > Egretta > Egretta garzetta. The sequence continues at coordinate 1,852,817 of NW_009260080.1, forward strand.
TTCCCAATAGTAAAAAAAACCAAACCAAACAAACAAAAAAAGAAAAAAAAAAAGAAAAAAAAGCGTTCATGCTTCTGGTTTTGTTTGTAAAAGGTACAGTAAACTTGAGCTAATATGTGCTATATAAAGGCTAGGGATCCCTATTCTTTTTTGTTAGCAGCAGTGAGAATTATTTTCCATATAAAGAAACAACCAAGGACACGTTCGAGCTAGTCGAGAAGGCAGCTCTTTGTTCTGCTGAGCTAGAGAGGCAGTCCAGGTGCCAAGTTTTCTCTTTAAGCCAACAGAAAAGTTAATATGGGCATGGCAAAATAAAACCGTGGCGACAGAGGCTGACTTTCTTCTCCACATGCTCAGTTCAGCATGCTACTTGCAGGCTCAGAAAACTTCAGGTCTGGTCAAGCTGAAAGCTGCTGTGATGAGATCTAAATATAATGTGAGAAAGAGGAAAAGCAGAATAGGGAATCTCATGGAAAATTTTAATTCCCTGAAACACATCAAGAAGAACGTTTAAGCCCAGCTACCCCTCAAGCAGGGTGATGACAGGGATTTTAGTGCATGACTTAGTATTTCAGAAATTAACATGAAAAACCAGTAACTGTGGAGTAAACCGAGCTTTGCCTTCCTAACTTGCAGACTGAGCAATTGCAGCCCCAAAGCTGGGAGAGGATGAGCCCTGGAGAAGGGCTTAGTTTTAAAATGTGGAGCTTCCACACAGTCTTTGCAGATCGCCAGTTCAGGACCCCAGAAAAAGCTCAGCCAGAGAAAAGAGAAGTTTTGCTTTCCACAGATGCATCTGCTTTCAGAGGCAAAGAAATAGGCTTGCCTGGATGCAGTCTGGGAAGCAGGTTACAATAGCCTTGTTGTCAACTCTTTCTCCAAGCAAAGTCAAACCGGTTGCAGCACAACAACAAATCTTTGCAAATGTGACTGTAGAAGACATAATATTTTTCTTATTTCCTGCACGACATAAAAATACAGTCTTTCCAGGTTGGGATCAAGCAGAATTACAGCCTAACGCAACCTCTGCATGTCAAGGTGACAAAGTGCACAAAGTGAACATGATATGGTGACATCCTAACAATAGTCATGGAAAACAATGATAATAATATCTCATGCAGAAAGAGCAGTTGTCAGGGAGCTTTAAAATGCCATGCTTCCACTAATCCCTCACCTTTGATTTTGACCACAATGAAATAATATGCAGACTATGACAAGGATAATCTTGACCTTCACCTAAAAACCAGTTATCAGCTCTATACCGAAAAGCAGATCTGACATCTGACTGTAAGCATAGGCATGTTAAGACAAGTAACTTTTGAGAGAAATTACTAAATTAAAGTTGTCAGCAAAATAGAATTATTAACTGGATAAACATCAGAAACCAGTATTTCCTCATTGACTGCTCTATCTGGCCCAAAATTAATCACCGCAGATCCTTTCTGGGCTCCTAAAATAATTTAAAAAGAAAAAAGAAATCAGCATGATGGCTCATGGTTGGCATACTGGTACAGCCCAACAGATTGCCCTTTAAGATTGAATGTTATGGCTTACAAGTCAAGCTCTACAATTCCAGGATTTGTGGTCACTGTAACAACTGCAAACCAGATGTACCACTCAGGCAGGGGGTGATAGAAATTCATAGTCAAGCCACAGGATTGCAGTTACGTTCAATTTATATTATTCGAGTCAATTACTTGACATTATCATATGTATGTATGTATGTATTTCTACTGTATCCTTGCCAACAAACTAAGGAAATAAATACAAACTGTATACATAAAAGACAAGGCATAAGTGCCAAAAGAGAGAGTAAGCAGTTGCATTTGTAAAATTCAGTTGGATTGGTCCATTTATTAGTCTCAGACCTCAGCTCTTCTGCCTTGCTGGTGCTGTTTGTTCATGAGAGCTGATGAATTGAAAAAGAAGCCCACATGCCTGTAATAACAGACTACAAGGAAAAAGGTTGAAAAGTTTAATCAAATTATCTCAATATTCAGTCAAAAGATTGTATTTTGATTTGAAAGATCTCAGTAAGAATCTAAGGCCACTGACAAAACAGGAAATATTGAAGGAAAAATCCATTTAAATACCAACATCAGCAGAAAATCACTAGGAGCTGCTTGTTAAGCTTAGTGTCATTTTAAACTTCAGATTCTTTCACTTGATACCCAGCAGGAGTAAAATTACTATGTACTTGTGAAGATATTGGTGTTTAAACAGATGTCAGAAGATTTTTAGGTATAAATGGAAATTGAGTTACAGATTATGATGGTTTAGGGATTTGAGCGGTGTATAATATCAAAAACTGTATCTGAGAAAGAATGTAGTGTTGAAAATAATGATCTTCAAATTCCCATACATGGAAACTTTTTAAGCTGTCTAAAACTAGATCTTTTTCTTTTGCTATTAACAATGTGGAAGACTATTATAAAATGAACAAAAAAAAAAAATCAAATATTTAATTTGACATTTTCTGTTTCATCTGCCTGTGTGTTTTTTCCCCCATGGCCTTCCAACATTTTGTATTTTTTGTATTCCTCTTAATTTATACCCTCCAGAGTGTCTAATGCTATTCCTATATTAATTCAGCTTGATAAAAGCTGATCCACAAACACAGCAGATAAACTATCAGCACCACCAGCTACAAAATGAAAGTCCTATATCCCCCCCAAATGCTAAGCTACCTGCTGGTCTCCACTTACTCTCCAAAAATGTGAAAATATAAATGAGCCTGATGAGTTGTTCTGGAGGTTGATACTTTTGGGCCTTTTTCTGTCAGGGGCCTAGGAATTATTTTTTATATCACAATTCCTTCCTGGTAATGGAAGTCAGGAAAGATTGCACATTAGGGCAGAAAAGGGAGCACAGGGATTATACAGTGGACTGCCACAAGGGCAAGGAATTCATCTGCAGAAACTCCTGTAATGAATGCTGTGCCATGACTTGAAACATGCTTTGAAACTTTAGTGTGGGACTACCTGTACTTCAGAAAGAAACACCTCAAGAGAGTAAAAACAACCAGAGCCACAGTCTTTCCACTGCACACCTGTACCCATAAAGTTCACTTCAGAAAATATTTAGTATTGTAATATTTTATGCTACATATCATATGTTTTCAAAATCAGTGGCAGATGAATTCTGTACATAATCAGCAGCTGAGAGGTAAGAAATTGCTTTTGCATCTACAGATTAGTTTAACACACCTCTCTGAAAGCCAAAAGACTCAGTCTGAGTTGTGTTTGCATCATTTGCTATTTAGAGCTTCAACACGAATTTATAGTTACATCCTAATTAAATGTCTTTTCATTCTCAGACATAGTTTAATACAAATACAAACCTACCAAATGCATACATAATCAAACTTTTCCTCAAATTACTCTAAAAAACCTAAAGTCCTACTAAGTATTTGAGCTTCTATTGAGCACTTCTTTGTCAAGCTGGCATGGAAACCAAGGCATTCTCTGGAGATGAAATGAAAGTTATCAGTCCAGCTGTGCACCCCTAGGTGGGACGACCTTCAACAGGTCATCTTCAGAGAAATAATTTTTTTTGGTCATTCCAAATGTAAATAATCTGGGGCATGCCTAAAGAGAAAAGTATCTATTACCCTTCATCTCTGACTAGATATGGGGTTGTAACCATCTGTCCTTCGGGAATCTGTGACAAAGGATTGAACAGGCAAGAAAACTGCAGCTTTTCCCATGAATAAGATGATTCCCCTCACATAAGTACTTCTGGATCTATTTTTGCTACTTGTCTGGTTTTGCCTTGGATTTGATACATGCATGGACCCTGTGACTTGAGAGAGAATGCTGCGTGAGTGTCAAAGCTGAGTACAGCATGTTGTCTAATTTTACCGTGGGCCATACCATTTCTCCAGAAAGAGCTCTGCTTGTTCACAGTTCTGCCTGAGACTTCTGTCTTTTGAATTCTTTCCAAACACATGCCATTAATCTGACATGACTCAGGTAAACCTTCTAAGTAAACATCTTCCCTTTTATATGCTATATTCTGCTTCCAGCACAGAGCTGTACATGAGTGGGCATACTGTGTCAGACAAAAGGCACACCGATCCCCGTAGCCTCTGCTGGTGGTTAGAAGCAGATATCCAGGCAATCATACAGTCCTGGAGGAAGTGCAGACTGTTCACTTCAGAAGGCTCTCCTGGCCACCAGCTGAGCACAGAATGTGGAACTCTTCAGCTTTGTGTCCAGCAGTCCCAGGTTAATTCCTCTTCCACAAACCCATCCGCTTACCCTTTTAGCCTATGGAAGCTTTAAACAGCCACATCATTCTGTTACCAGGAATTTCACAGCTTAGCTACATCTGTATGAAGAATTGTTTTCCTTGTTTTGAACCTCATGCATGCTGGTTTCACTGCATGCCACCCAGTTCTTTAAGAAAAGAGTAAACAACTGATCTCTGTTCCTCCTGTCCATGCTACATCACAGGTCTTTATCATACCCACCTCAGTCATCTCCTTTGCAGACTGAAGAGTTATAGCTTACATAGCCGCTCCTCACAGGGAAGCCACTTCACACCTGTGATACTCTGTATAGCCCTTTCTGAAGTTGTCCCACAGCCTTTTTAATACCTGTATATTTTATTCCATAGTTGGTTTCACATGGTGGCATGTTTTGTCAGCATGCTGAAGTAGTTGTGGTTACACTAAGTCCTGGTTCACTGTGTTTCTGGGGTGACTCTGAGTGAAAGACAGCCAGAATATGCACCTCACAGTTGAGTACAATATCTTTCTAGATAAAATCTACCCTGACATGCAACTTCACTCAAGTTATGTGCTTTAACATCACAGGAATTCTGGTCCAGGCCGATATACCTGCACACTTATCCAAACAGATGAACAGAGTAAGAGGCAATGACATTTTATAATGGCTTCATATCTTTGAAATTACCAGGCCCACAGCATTCATAGGAATCAGAGGATCATAGGATAATTCAAGCTGGAGGGGACCTCAGGAGATCTCCAGTCTAACCTCCTGCTCAAAGTAGAGTCAACTATGAAGTCAGACAAGGTTGTTCTGGGCTTTATCCAGTCAGGTCTTGAAAACCTACAAGGATGGAGACTGCACACTGAGCTACCTACTTTACTGCCTGACTATCCTCATGGGGAAAAGGTTTTCCTTGTACCCAGAACATCTCTTTTCTCAACTTATGCCCATAGGCTCTCTTCAGCCCATCATGCACAACTTTGCAGAGCCCAGCTCTATCTTCTCCCCTTGGTACTGGGGAGCTAGTGTTGCCCCCCCTCCCCACCCCAAGCCCCCTTCTCCCCTAAAGGTCCCATTTCCAGGCTGACCAGGCCCAGCTCCCTTGCACAGGGCAAGTACTCCAGACCCAACTGCCTCAATTGCCTCTGCCAAACCTGTTTTAGTTTGTCCATGTATTTCCTGCACTGGAGGGGCAAGGCTGGACAAGGTATCTAAATGTGGTCCAACATGTGCTGAGCAGAGGGGGACGATCCCTTCCCTCCATATCCTGGCTATGCCCTGTTCAAACAGCTTGGGATGTTGCCATCCCTCATTGCTGCCAGGGTGCACAGCTGGCTCCTGTCCAGCTCCAGGCTCCGTGACCCTTCCTGCAGAGCTGCTCTGCAGCCACCATACCCTCATTCTGTGTCACTGGAAGGAGCTGCTCCTTCTCTGGTGCTGGACTGGGCATTGGTCCTGGCTAAATTTCACATGGTTCCTGTCAGCCCACTCCTTCAGCCTTTCCAAGTCCTGCTGGATGGCAGCTGTCTTCTCAGGCATGTTGACTGTCTCTCCCTCCCCTATTCCCAGTTTGGTGTCATCTGCAAATTTGATCAGAGTTGCCACCTTCAGATCATTGATAGAGGTATTAAACAGGATGAGTCTCAGGATTAACCCCTCCAGCATCCCAACTTCTTATAGGTCTCCAGGCACAGCACAACCCATCCAGCTGTTTTTTTACCTATCTGGATGTCCACTGATCAAGATCAAAACATCCCTACCTGAGTATAAGAATACTGTGGGAGAGTGACAACAAGCTTCTTAAAGTCAAGTAAATCCAGTCATCTTATCATAGGAGGCCATCAGGCTGGTCTTCCATGGTCCTTGGAAAAGCCATGTTGACTGTTCCCTTTCACCTTCTTCATGTTCCTAGAAGTGTTCTCCAAAAGGACTTGCTTCATGATTTTCAGTCTGACCAACCTGTAGTTCCCTGGATTGTCCTCTTAGACTTTTTTCGAGATAGATGTAATATTTGCCTTCCTTGTGAACTTCTGTCCACTCTCCATGACCTTTCCTAGATAGAAGAGAGCAGCCTTGCGTGGACATTAGGCAGTTTCTCTGCAGCCTTCGATGGATGTCACTTCAGACATCATCTCCACCATTTATCTTGGCTTGAAGTGCCACGTGACAGCAGGGGACAGCCAGAACTGCCCTTCCCTTGGACAACTCTCATGCAGCAAGGCTCCCAGGTGTCTCCCTCTTGGCTTTATAACTTTCCTTTTACAAGACCAGTCAAGCCTCAGTTTGACCCTTCATTAAAAAAGGACTATTCAATCTGAATAGCCATGTCATAAGAACATTGATTCTTATCTGCTAATGCTGTGTTAAGGACATGAGCTATACATGTTAGATATAGGCAGGTTCAACTCCTTTGTAACTAATGTATCTTTCTAACAGTTCAGAGAATCAGGCCTGCTATCAGCTTCTCAGTGTACTAAGTTACACTTCTTATTTTGAGTATTTTTATCAGGTGTGCTGTAAATCGCTTGTTTCCATGTATTTTAATGCAGTGGCTTACATTTACATGCTCCTGTGTATTTAGTACTACAGAAAAGATCACGGTTTGTTTTCTGTTTGATTTTTTGGTTGTTGATTTGGTTGGGTTTTTTTAAATAGTAGCATTGCCTGTAAAAATGTTTTCAGAACAGTGTACTGTCCCCACACCCCTGAATATAGATCAGTGTCTTTATGCTTTTCATCCAAGGACCACACCTACAGTCTTCTCACTTTTTCCGATCCTCTCCTGGGTGACACTCAAAACAAACAGCATGCTCAGAGCACAGAGCTCAAGCCCCAGCAAAAGACAATTGCCTATAGCTGCATGCTAGGTTACTGCTTTTCTTACTGAAAATAAAGCAAGCAAGCAATGAATGTTTGTGAGCTGCACTGATTGTGCACTCAAATAATTATATCATGGAATAGCTATATCTTTTATATGTAGAATGGAAGAATGAGACATGCAATGGGTGGTTGAAGGGAAAGTAAGATGTTGTACAAGAGGCGTGATAATGAGAATGGAATCCTGCCATCCTGCTCCTTACAGCATCAGCCCTTAGCAATTATAGGACATATTCAATAGATTTTCATCAAGAAGGAATGTGGCTGTCTATTATAAACACAGTAGCCATAGCAATGTGAGGATCTACTTTCAGTTATTCAACAAATAAAAAATATTTGAAAAAGGATTGTGGCCCCAAATCTGCTCTTGGTAACACACATTCAACCCTCTTGACATGATCTAACTGAGAAAAGAATTTAGTCCAATTAATGTATTTTTTTTCTTTCAAATGTACTCAGTGTCTACAATAGCACTAGTGCTCTCCAAGTTGGTCATTTTCTGTCAACTAATGACAAGCCACGCAAAGGGCTCTCAGCTACTTCTCAGGCACTCAACAGGTCATTAAATGCCAGGCAATGCCTGCTCTATCAGTCATTAATACTGACATAGCAGTTTCTGTTAATAATAGATTAATATCCTCCTTCCAGAAGAGGATTGGTCTTTTTGCCACTATGTACTGAACTGAACTAGACTCTTCCTTAATCTCATGCAATAACTTAAAGTCATAGGCAATAGAATAATTTATGTTGGTAGAGTCTGAAGGTCACCTGGTCCAGCCTTGTTCTCAAAGCGGAGGTAAATTAAAAATTAGCCCGGGCTTCTCAAGGCCATGTCCAGTTGAATTTTCAATATATCTGAAGATGGAGATCCCACAACTTGTCTGACCAATATGCTTCCAGTGCTGAACCACTCTCACTGTTATTTTCTTTTCCCTATATCTAGGGGCCATTGCCCCTTGTCCTTTTGCTATACCACTCTGCAAAAAGTGAGGCTCTGTCTTCCATATAACCATGCACCAGGACAGCTGAAGACAGCACTTAGAGCCTTTCCTTCTCCAGCCTGAACAAACTGCTCCTCTGCACAGCAAGTGCTCCGGCCCCAGGTCCGTTGTGGTGGCCCTCTGCTGAACTCCCTTCAACACGGCACCCTGCTCCTGAGTGTGGTGGAGAGGAAAAACCCCTTTTCCTTCAACCTGCTGGCTGCTTTTTTTGCTCATACAGCCCAGCATGCTTTTAGCCTTCATGTCTGCAAGGGCACACTGATAATTCATGTCCATGTGATTGTTTATGAGGACTCCCAGGCCCTTTTTGCCACCTGGACAGTCAGTTTCCAGACTGGACTGCTGCATGGGGTTCCATCCCAGGTTCAGGGCTTTGCACTGTTCTTTGTTGGACTTTTCTGTTTACCTTCCTCTCCTGCTGGTTGAGATCCCTTTTCTGTACTATCAACTCTTCTCCCTGATTTGGTACCAACTGACAGCTTGCTGGGGCTATATTTTGTCCCATTGTCAAGGCCACTGATGAAGATGTTAAACAGTGGTATGTGCTACATGGAAGATGCCACAATTTTCTTGTCAGGACTCTACCTCACCTCCTCTCCCAAATGCCCACACATAGTCTGTCACAGAGAATAAAAAAAATTAAAAAAAAGAAAAAAACTTGGCAGTAGAAACAACAAAAACTCCCTGTCTCACATGTGAGCGTCACCAGGTGGACTACGCTGAGGAAACAACAGGTATAAGTGAGGAAGATTGACTTATTTAGCTCAGCCAAACAAGAATAACCCCAAGTCAACACTAAATAGGGGGGAATATAGCTTTTCAGAACTTGATTTTTAATTTCTTACTGAGTTTTTGTACAGTGTTCCTAACAGTAAAACATGTAGGTGAAACTGTAAAGCCTGTAATAATAATAGAAGAAGGAGTGCAGCTCAGCCAAAAAGCAAGTTATCCTTAAAAGGAGGTTAGATTCATAAATACAGACCATGTGTTAAGTGGTGAAACAAATTTAATGCTTACTGAATAGTGTCACTGATATAAAAATAGAGCATGTTGCCTCACGCTTAATGGACCATATCAGATTTAGAAGAAAGTTACTAGACATTTTTCTTAGTTCAAAACAGCCATGTGACATAGAACACATTCACATTGCCCTGTGTTGGTAAACAATCAGCAAAAATAGGAAGTTTTTAATGAATAACAGCAAAGCAAATAAATGTGGTTTTAATATCAGGATGGTGATGAACTCAGTACATTTGATCTTCTCTGAGACCATGTAATACGTTCTATGTGGCAGAAAGGAGAAGTGGTGCTTTCTTGGAAAGAACAATCCCACCCCAGGCCTGCTGTTACTGACCGCAGCTCTGGAGCACAGAAGATGACAGTCTGTGAATAATCCACCACTGGTTTTTAGAAACTTCTTTGCAAGCTGCAAGAGCGCTGTCAGCAGTGCTCCATTCTGCTTAGACAGTGGGTTATACGGTGAAGCCATCTGAGCATCCCCATGGCCTTAGACAAGATGTGTATCCTTTGCTGACTGATGTCAATGCTGCTGCTTTGCACCAAATTATGTTGTCCTTAACTGATCTAATCTCTGATTAAAACTTGGTTGATTTGCAGTGAAAAACGGGGAAGAAACTCCCACCCACTGACTTAATTTTAGAGGTACGCATAGGATAGGGCTAAGTAAAACTTAAACTGCCACTCAGCTTTTCACACCACACTGAAGAAATTCTTCACAGAGCGAGTCCAAACACCCAGAATCTAATCCACTCTCCGCTCCCTTCTCCAAGAAGGTATTTAAGGAAAATCCCAAGGCTACCAGAAAATGCTGCCTTTACAAACTCTGGTGTAGGGCCGTGTAGGAAAGATTGTTTAGCTGATGGGCAGCATAACAATCCACCGATAGCCTTCAGAGGCTGCTATAATTTACACAAATACCGAGGTTGTCTAAGGTGTGGCCAGGGCTATTTATGCTCAGAGTCTCTACAGTAAATGCTGGGTGGCTTGAACTCTGACACCTTTCAGATTGTGAGCGATCATTCTCTGGCTTCTAATGAAAAGCAAGGTCCAACATAGAATGCGAATAGGGCCAAGTGTGAGAGGTATTGGAGCCTCAGGCTCTGCTTCAGACCTCTCTGGTACCAGAATCACTCTGTGAATAACAGCAGTGCCAAGAGGAGACAAAGTAAGCTTGCCCTTTGCCCTAGGACTTGAAAGGGATGGTGGAGGAACATCCACTTGAGTAGACACAGCAATTTGCAGTGTTTTTGGTGCAAGGAAGCAGGACTGAGTAAATTCAACAGTGTCCCACATTTGCTGTTTTAATTCTGTTCATCATCAGTGAAATTTCCTTCATTTCCCTTTTGAAATGGACTGCAAATCCTAAATATGTCTTCCCAAGGCTCAAAGCAGCTCTGAAGCTTCAGCTGAGCTATTCTCTTCAAGAAACACTAATACAAGTTGTAACCATTCATCCTGGTTCTGCGCCAGGTTACTTGGCAAATGCATGGACTTAGGCGGTTCCTTTCATCTAATTTGATGTTTTGCCAAGGTGGGTTATTTTTATTATTAACCTTCTGTCATGCCTGCTGTACAACAGTCCAGAAACCTCTTGAGCCTTTGGCAGAGTAGCAAGGGAGACTCTCTTGCAAAGGAATAATAAGGACTCAAAAGCAGTGGAATTTAAATTATTATGAAGAACAGTAAAACACTAAGCGACCAGATTGCTTAAAAAATACCTTGAGGACCCTGCTGCATCCAGCAGTGTGAGTTAGTGCTTGCTGAAAAATGAAGTATTTTGTTACTGTCAGGGTGGCCATCCAGAGGTGAATTTGGTGTCCTGGCATCAGTTCATACAAGACAGGTGTTTCTGATGAAATGACTATGCTCACAGTTACTTTGCATCCTCTTTTTTGATGTCTCAGTAGATATCCACATATGACCGAGCATAAAATAACTGTGCTTTCACTCAGATGAGAAAGGTCCCAGTCCCCCAAATCAGGAATTTTCTGGACTTTAAGAATTCATAATCTTGCTTTTAAATACTTGTGCTCTGTTTTCACAATAGGAGGGTTGACATTATTCTCTACTCCAATTCCAAATTTTTCTTTTTTTTTTTTGTTTTGCTTATGTCTGGCCCCTTCTACTGTAAATCTCTGCTGAAAGACATATAAACAGCTCCTACCTTCAGTCTAAAATACTGCGGTTCATTTGTGACCCATTGCTCTGTTTGGAGTTACATAAGGAGTAGTTTTTTAACAAAGAGGTTGACAAAATGTTTTGGGTAAAATATGACTCCTTTGAGGAAATCAAGGGCAACCAATCTTCTGCAGGAAAGCTTTATGAGTACACATGTTAAGAACTTCCTAACCAAGCACAGCTCTGCAGAGGTAGACAGCTTACAGATCAGAATTTTCTTTTTAGCATTAAATATTCTTCATATTGGCTTCCAAAAAAATCACCTGTCCCATGTCCTACCTTTTTCAGACAGGCAGTTCTTTTTGACCTTTGAAACCTTGAAGTCAGTAGAATTACATATGTGAGCAGATCAAGCTGCATACAGTGTTTCTGAGGCAATTTTCCTCTTAACGGTCAGGATGTATGTTTTATTTAAATAGAAAAATCAACATAATATGGTCTGAAAGCTAAAGAACTGCCTTGGCCCTTAGGAATTCAAAGTCCAAATCTTGCTGTTTCATAGGAACTCTCTGGGAAGTTGTATAGAGGGTGACTATTTTAAGAGGTATTAGTCAACTAATGCCAAGTTAGGCATCTCATTAATTTTTAAAGTCTCTCTCTTGTTAACTTTTCATCAAACAAAGTACCTGCTCTGCTGGGTTAGGCCTTTTCTGTCTTAGGTTACATTTAAAACAAGGGTAATAAAATTTATGGGAAACAGCTTATTAACAACAATATTAACTGAAAAAGGCTCTCAGAATTCACAGATTTAAAGAGTTAAGGGGAATTTATATAGGCTCCCACTGCTCTCAATTCTTTGTGGGATTTTCCTAATATTTCTCTGTAAAAAAACAGTCTTTGGGGAGGGGCAGGGGATGGTTACTTCACACACATATTTCTCACTCTCACACTGTAAGATTCAGTCAACCCTTGTCACACTACTTGGCAAATGCATTAACTGACACGACAGCAGATTAAGTCCATTAATAAAATCCGCTGCACAACCAACCTTCCAATGAGAATGTGCCCCGTGGTAATGGTGAAACTGTCAGTAGTAACTAAAAAGGAACAGCAAATCTGCAAAAGGAAACTAATAACCATCTAACCTGCGTAGCCTGCAGTAATGACCTAACTAAAATGATTTAACAGAATAATACAATGTTTAACTTTCCTCAGTGAGAAGAGGAAAGCAGAAAGGCAGACATGCTAAGGATTTAATTTTAGAAAGCTTGCTCAAGGGAACATGATTGTTTGTTATTGCTATTTATTCTTTATTCTTAGTATTACCTATGGGATTGGTAATTTGCCCTTTAACACTTTTACCAAATCACACATCAAGCTATTTTATTTGGAGGAGGAAACAAATAAAGCTGAGATAAGAATATAGATCTCCTTATTTTTCTATTTGTTTACTAAAAGCATGGTCCTTTCATGCTATGTGCACAGCCAGAACAGATATTTCACTTTCTATCAGACAAATGGGAATGGAAAGATGGAACCAATGTGACATTAGTTTCTGTCAGGGGGACATTTAATGGACATCAGGCTAAGAAAAGTTTTAAGGGGAGATCTGAAAGAAGAAATGAGGTTGAACTAGGGAGGAGGAAACAGGGAGGTTTATTGGCTGTACAGCCCTTATTACATTAGCACGGGAAAGCCTGGACTGCAAAAGCTTGAGCAACCAAAATAAAATCAAGGGGACCATTTGTATGAATTAAGCTTACATTATGTGGCACAGATACTGTACACAACTGTACGTTCTTCACATAAGTAATCTCCTTCCTTGGTATGAATTAGGGCTTGAGGAATAAAGGATACTCAATCAACAGTAAAATGGAGATAGTCTGGTGGCTATTGTCATGGAATACCAGAAGATATGGTAGTAGGAAAGAACGAAGGAGGAAGAAGGAAAAAGAGTTGGGACAAAACATTATTTTAGATCATGATTTTCAGCCAGAAGTCAACAACATTTTGCACTGACCTTAGCAAGCATGAGATCAGGCTGCAGGATGATGGAAAGGTGAGGAGGGATGGGGGGGGGGGGG
>NW_009260080.1:1866191-1889781 GCF_000687185.1 Egretta garzetta
TTTGGGGTGTTGTGGCAGTAAGTGTGCCTCTTTCTCAGAATGATGTTGATTTCTGTGTGTGGTTTTTTGACCATCATGATGGTACCTGAGGCAGGCGCAGTGAAAGGACATAGGTAAAACAAGCAGTTATTCAGTGATACTTTATCAAATCTTCTGTCTTCACTGATCTCCAGCTCCCTGTGATGAAGGACAGCTCTGCGGTATGCAGAAAGCTCCCTGTGCAGAAGGTTTTAACCTTCTGCAGTGACCCAAAACAGGGAAATGACTAAGCAAGGCAAGGGGTCTTCTCAGAAATTATAAATGTCACTCTGTAATGTGCATAAAGAATCCCTTTCTTTACCTTATTTTGCCTTTCATGATCCATTTTAGCAGCGGGTGAGACTGAAATTTTTGGAAAGCAAAGGACTCCAGGGAGAGAGATGTAACAGTAAGAAAAACTGCAGATAAGCCTGTGAGTCACATTTTCTGTTGATCTAAATCACTGTCGTTCCAGCTGCCTTCATCAGAGATACCATGATTTACACAGGCTGAGGATCTTGCCCTGTATTTCCAGGAATTAACAAACAGTGGATGATTCAAAATTTTGTATTATAGTTCTTGTGTTGTAGCTCTATTCCATTTTCTTAGGAGGAGGAGAATGGCTTTATGTACAGTCTGTGTATTGATATATGGTTATCATTAATCGTCTTTTGGTACATACTGCATCTCTTATTAATAGATGAACTTCCCAGCTGTAAATGTCAAGATAAATTGATTGGCCAGCTGGTACTTTGGAGATACTGTATTTCTCTAAAGTATCCAAAGCTTGAAGTGGGGGAGGGGGAAGGGAAAATCATTTTGTTTTAACCAAGATTCAGCATTGCATAGTACAAAAAGGGCTGGTAACAGAACAAATCTGATAAATACATCTAGGTTATGGGGGGAAAAAAAAAGAAGGCATTTTCTTTTAATTGTAGATTTCGACTTGCAAAACATTTCCGCTCCTCCTCCTCCTCCCCCCAGTATGCACACAGTAGATATACCTTGGGTTTATTTTCCCATATTTTATAAAAAATGCATTAGCTGCAACAGTACCAGGCAGGCTGCCATCTGCTGGCTGCGGCGCCGCAGAATAATCTCATTAGCTAAGGCAATTGCATTAACCTGGGAGAAGTGTGCCGCACGGTGACATTGATTCAGACATTTCAGAGGTTACTATTGCAAATCAAAGTATGTTTGGAAAAACAGGACAATGAATCAAAATGATCAAAAATCTAATCTGGATACAGTCTTTAGGATATGCCCCTATTCACACTGCAATTCCTTGTCAGACTTACGGTGGTCTCAGCGATCCTGATCAAAGAGCTTTGGTTTGCGTGCAGGAAAACAGAGGGCTGAACCTGACACCATGTGCCCCTAGCAGGAATCCTTCTAAAAACTGCTGCTTCTTTTTATTTAGAAGCTGGGAGGAGAAGTGATGGGGGAAGGAGAGAGGCTGGATTTCTGAAATTCTTTCTTTGTGAATCAGCAGATAGTGCTTCTGGAGATGGGAATGTTTCCTCTTGGACTGACTCCATCTCCTTTTTTGGTCTGCAAACCCTTGAGGTTAATAGTTGGGGTTGAAGAAGTTGGAGCACATGGTAGTGCTTTGAATATGAAAAGAGGAATTTGCACAATATGGGTGCATTAGTCATTTGCAGTTCACTAATTATCTGTTTTATGTTAATGCTAATGCTCCATGTAAGTAAAGTAAATTAACACGATAACATAAGAGAAGCAATTAATGGAATATATAACGTTTGTAGTTATAATAAAACTGATTTCATTCCACACACAGAGAAAGCGTCTATTTAGGTCTCTGAAATAAATGAGGAGCTTGCTGAGACCTTGCTGCTCTAAGTAACACCAAGGACAGACTCACATGACATAATATTGTTGCCATAGTAACAGGGATGTGCACCAGCGGAATCATGCCCATATATCATTAATTTAGTGCTCTGCTAAACACAAAATAATACCTCTCCTAATTATATTGTGCCTTTGATTCTTAAGAATGTAACACCACTATTACCTAGAGTCAACAGTACGAAATTTGAGGCGCGATGGCTATCAGAACATACAACTTTACCAGTACATATACATGTACTTGTTGTACATTTTCTTGGATACAAAAAATGAAAAAAGAAAAAAGAAAAAAAAAAAGGAATCCACATCCACAAGTCTCCCATAGCCACAAGTCTCCCCTAATTGTCCTAAATATGCCACTGAGGAAGCTAATTGGATGCGTGCCATTTGGCATCGTCCTTCTTTACAGTCTTCCTGAGGCTCTGTGATATCAGCCACTTCCCAAAGCTTGGAGGCTCAGCTTGATTTAGAACTGCATCTGGTGCTTTTGGGAAGCACACTTGATATCAGCAATCACACCACACACGCACAACTTCCCGAATATCGCATCCATACCCAGAATACTCAGAGCAGCGGCCAAAAAAGGGGAAGAAAAAAAAAAAAAAACCATCATAAAAAGCTATGACTAAATTTACTGATGAGAAAACACTGCTGCTGATGAAGCCACAGGATGATTTGAAATGTTAGTAATGTTATTAAGTCACCTTAGAAGAAATCACCCTGCAGACTAATGTGAAGAAGGGCTATTTTTATGACATGGAGTGTTTCACTCCAGTGATGAATAGTTTCCAGAGGATCCGTGAGCTCCAGGAGGTTGCAGGATCTCAGGCTGCTCTCTGTCCTGTTATCTTACTTCTGCCACTCGCTCTGATTCAGCCAGGTATTTCAGTGCATGCAGTGGAAAGACACCATGTGGTCTTGCTGAAAGCAAAAGCACAACTCGTCTCCATCAACACTTCAGTGTGAAAATGCCTTCTGGATTTGCAGTCATGTCATTTTATTTTCCTATACCTTTATCCTCAAGCACATCACACTGCTTCCTCCTAAGTGGGTTTGCGTGATCAGCTTGCCCATTTTAAATCTTGGCTTCCTTCTGATTTGCAGAAGAAGGCTGGAGAATCGTGCTGAATGACGGGCTATTTCACAACTCCTCTGGACGGAAGGGAAATCTCTGAGAACCTGCACCTCCCCAGCACCCTTTCTTACTCTCCAGCCCAGCTGACCCATTTTACAGGACAGCGGTCAGGTGCATCTCTCCCTGTAGCCATCTCCTGATATTCCCTAAGATAGTTGTGTTTACATTTTATTTTTATTTTCTGCTTCTTCCACCAGGAAGGGTGGAAGGATTTTCCCCCCACCTCTCCCACTTAATTTCAAGCATCTTATCCTTCAAAAAAATCTACAGAAATCCTGTTTTCTTTTAATATTTTTTCCTAATCTGAATTCAGTTCTTAGCCTCAGTTAACTGCATGGATCTCCTGAGGTGAGGACATAATAACCAGCACATTCCTTATATGTATTCAAGTTCTATTTTTAGCGCATTTTAAGCTCACGGGGGATTTTTTTTTTTTTTTTCCTGAAAAGACAATGTAATTTGTATGCAGTTTTCCTAGTTATTATTCTGGGGGACATTTTTCTTCAAATGATAATTACAGTCCTAACAAGGTTCAGTGCCTCCCATCATTTCAGAGGCTGCAGCGCGCATTCCGAGGATCACACTGTCACCTAGCGGAACGCTCTTGCAGCGAGCCCGGCACCAGCCGGCGCCGTCGGTTCCGCAGCCCCTATTAACGGTGCTGCCCGGGTGCTCTGGTCCCTGCTGCCGTGCTGTGCAGGCTTTGGTACACACAGCAACAACAACAAGGCAAAAAAAAAAAAAAAAAAAAAAAAGAGAAGAAAATCACAGACAAGCTGAAGAAGGCCAGTAGGCGAAGTCTGGGACTATCTGTTGCTGCTGTTATCTCTAGGCAACCAAAAGCATCACTTCTATAGTTCCGCTTGGAAAATACGTTCTCTTGTGCAGGGACCTGGGCCATTCACAGCACTGTATATAAGAGGTATATGGATGAATGGGCAGGAGACCATCCCTAGATCTCTAAATGAAAATCCACTGCAGGCAAAAGTTAAAAAAAATTTAATGCAATCTACTGCTACTTTCAATGCCTGCTTCCACTGTATAAAGTATAGAAACAGCATGTGACAGAGTAAAGTAACATGTTTTGCTTTCATCCCACTTTAAATTTGATTAGTCCAGCTTTTATATTATTGAGGCATAGCAGGCAGCTGATTTATAATGTGATATTAAAAGGGAAATTACTCCTACCAGTAGTCTTAAGTAGCACTTACTTCTAGCCTCTGCTTCTTCCAGACAGGAGCCTTCTGACAGATCTGGGATTACAAGATGGATTTGCCTAAAATAACCTCTGATTTAATAAATCAGCAACAAGAATAATCAGCAGCAAGATTAGGACACCTACGGTACTTTGGACCAGACTTTCCAATACTTATGTAGTTCCGGTGCTGTCAATAGATGCACTTGGTTCCTGTGTCTAAGGTTCTGGTTGTGTATTTATTGAGTTGGATCTCTGCTATTTTTGGCAATAGGCAAGGGGAGAGGGCAGGGACAGGCTGCAGCTTTATTTTTGTCACCCAAATGCAGGGGCTGTACCAGAGTCTGCCCAGCTCTTAGTAGAAGACAGATTTGGTTTGT
Organism: Egretta garzetta; assembly: GCF_000687185.1. Classification (NCBI taxonomy): domain Eukaryota; kingdom Metazoa; phylum Chordata; class Aves; order Pelecaniformes; family Ardeidae; genus Egretta; species Egretta garzetta. Next base: position 1,870,786 of record NW_009260080.1, read on the forward strand.
TTGATCCCCAAAGAGCACAGAAGAATTGCTGTCTTCAGTGTTCAGCAATGTTCCCCAAACACCCTAAAATTCCCATAAAGAGCTCAGCCAGGCTGTAAGACTGTCTGTGCACAACCTATCATAAAGTGTCCTCTAGGGACCACTTTTGCCTTCTTTAAAGCCCTTTTATACCTTAAGGATGGCAAAGAGAAGTGTTGTTAGGACTGGTTACCTGTCCTTTGTCAGCCTCTGCTAAGGTCCTTTGGACATAACCTGACCAGCAGAGCACTGGGTCACCCTGCACCTTCTGGAGTCTGCTAGGTGCGATTCCTGTACAGCAAGTAAGAAATTCAGCCTCTGAGGAAGGGCAATATATTGCAAATAGAACAGAACAGAATTTTATAGACTGGTTTTTGTATTTTAGAAATGCTTTATAAAGTAGTGATTAATAATGCTGTTTATTTCAATTGTTTAGGCAAATGTGACAGCACTAGGCGCTTAGCAACAGCTCAGCCATAGCATGGAGAAGCTGAACATATTTTTTTCCTGCAAGAAGGAGGCTAGAAAAAAATTAAGGGATACAAAGGGACAAGTGCCATAAATTTGCAAATTGTCAAATTATGCCTTCCTGCATAAGCTTCGCCTTGGCATGTGTCACAGTCAAATTTTTCCTCTCGTTCTTTCAGGATGCAGCAAGACCTTATCAAGGGATCGGTAGGTAAAGGTAAGTTTAATCCTGGAGTCCAAAGTAGATTCTGCATCTTACGTACCAGAACGCTAAATTCAAAAGATATGAGGAGTTAATGGTGTCTTTCCACTGTCTCCTTGTAACACCATGATCGTCTGGGGGCGGGGGTTATACTAGGTTAGCAGGGAGAGTATGTGACCCTGAGCATTTTGTTGCTGGACAAAACCAGTGTTATCATCTGTACTTCTGTTAACAAGGTGACATTTCCGTACAGAGAACCCCCAGATGGAGCTTGGAAGTGCCTGGAAGAGGGGTTCACTGAACAAACTTCATAGCAGACACTGGAGGACATCGTCATCCACTTGCAAATATTTCTGTCAACAGAAAGAAAAGCTCTATTTTTTCAAATAGCATACCCTCTACAAATTACTCCCTCAACTGTAATTAGGAACATGCCCCCAAGTATAAATAAAACACACTGTAAAAAGCAGAATTTCACTCTGACATTTGACAGGGGCACTTTGTGAGAGGCTGATTAGGTTTCTTTGTACTTAAACTAAAAAATGAATTGGATTCATGCTGTCTAATACTGACTCACTGTAACAAATTAGCCATTGGAACCTGAAGGTTTCCTATCATAACCAGCTGAATTACACCATCGTATGCTGCATCGTTCCACATGAAAATTAACTGTGTGCTTCTTTTCACAACATAATGTAGATAATTTTATTTTATTCCACTCTGCCTTTAGCGCTTCTACAGAGAATACCTTTTAATTGCCATTAAAAACTGAGCATCACTGACTCAGGACAGATTGTGCATCTCTGCTCTGTTGTGAAACACGATGGCGCTGCATGAATGCCTCTTAACGGCTGCCGTGCCCAAATATTCCTTTTAGGCCAGCTGCAGCATCCTGTAAAGTCAGTGGCAGGCCTTCCTTTGATTTTGGTGGGAGCTGGATGAGACCCTTAATTTAAAAATTACAAAAGCAGCTGGAATTTGGGACAAGCCCTCAGTTTGAAATCTACAGATGTCTGGGATAACTTACAACTACAGTATCTCAGGAAGGGTAACATGGGATTTTATTGCATAATATTTCCCCTAGGAACTTACAGTGAATTATTGAAATAAGACATATGGTTTTGAACAGCTTTACATTCAGCATTTCATATTCTGAACGTTTCCCGGTCTCAAATAAAACAATGTGACATTAAACAGACATGATGTCTTTTACCGAAGGGTCTTACAGTGCTTCAGAAGCAGCAATTAAGCTTGCAAGGTATTTAAGTGGTGCTACAGATGGTCACTAAGGCACAAAGACATTTCCAAGGTCACTCAATAAATCAGTGACAGCCACAGAGCTAAACCCCAGGAGTCCCTCCTGCCCCACTGCTCAAAACACTGCAGCCGAATGCAGGACCAGCCGGTGCCTCTGCTCAGTGGCCTCACTATCCCATGCTTTTTTTCTTTTTTTTTTCTTGGAGATTTTTGTGAGTGTTAGGTGTTTGGTTATACAAAGCAGGCAAGCTAATCTGCTGATGTAAATTGGCTGGGTTTGATTGACTTCCGTGCACTGTATCATGTGCAAGAGCAGCATTTGCATTTAGCTTTGATACGGAATGATGTGGAGTATGACAGTTCGATGCAGTTGGCTGCAGTCATCCTCGGGCCCTGCAGGTCTAATTTAAAAGACATTGTCACTGACTTCATTGGAGCTATGACAGTTGAAACCAGCTGAGGATCTGACCCAGAAATCTCATAAAACCTTTGAAAAATACAGAAGCAGCTAGAATTCGGTACAACAGGAATGACTGAGATATCACAAATCATATTTGGACACTTTATACATTCAACAGGCTGTTTAACTATTTAACTGCTGTTAAATATTTGGTATGAAAATACCCCCAAAATTGATTGCTTCCTTTAGTCTGATGTAAATACACAAATAAACGGAAACTGAGATCGCTGACTTCAGAGAAGCCAGGAGTAAGTGACTATTTGGTACTCCATGTTTCTTTTTACACAGTGAAAAAACCCTGAAATCATTCTCACAATGCCCTGCTATGAGACAATCATTGTTATCCCTAATGGATGTTTCGTTTAGACCATTACAGAACATTTGGAAGGGGGGAAACTGAGGCTGAGGGCTGATGACCTTGCCTCTGGCTACAGAACAGGTCAGTAGCGGAGCAGGGTTTAGACTTTAACATTCCTCAAATCCCCATCCCATATCCACTCCTCCAGAGCTCAGGCTCCTAATTTAGGAGGCATGCATTTAGTGACACACTGTCAAAACAAGTCATCATTTTTCAGGGAGAGATAATGTGACTGGAATTTACGAGTACCAGAACCTTTGCCATGTTTGATCATCAGCATAAAACTCTGTCTGCCTCCTACTGCCAGATTTCCTCCAACTTGGAACTTTTCCACTAAGTATAATTGCATAGACCAGTAAGTCACCATTTCCTAGGTCAGCCCATCTGAGGCGCTGACTAAACCCTCGTCCACCTTCCACTTACAAAGAAGAAAGGGAATGTCTTTCTGAATTTATTACAATCATTACTCAGACATGCACATTTGTCTTTAAAATAAAACAAAAAGCATTTAAAGATTGCTATTGAAAAAAAGAAAGACTATGGCAAGATTTTGGCCTTTCATATGTGTTTAAAAGCTATAAAAATACCTTTTCTTTCTGACTCATGACGAGTATACAACATTTGGCCATATTCTGAAGGGCAAGAGACATTGTCTGGACAGTAACCAAATGTTATCTCACTCTCTGACTATTTTAAAATATTCATTAAGGTGAACCTAAGCTTGTAAAATGGAATAATTATTTTAGCACTTTTATCATAATTTATAACATGGCTATTGCATGTTAATGAGCAAGAAATAGCCTCATTGCTGTAAAATACCTGAGGAAAACTACTGTAACTTGGAATGGACTTATTTCAATGAAAACTTACAAGACAGACTGAATAAATGAGAAGGCATGGGATGATTGTCTAACAAACATTCCCTTGCTGAAGATTTATATTCTCTTAAAGTCATAGTCATGTTCTTAGCTCCTCATTCAGAGAAAAAAGGGTGAGTTCTTCCACTCCAAAGCCCCTTGACCTCATTATGATAGGAAATAGTTCCATGTTAGAAAAACCATAAACATCTGTTAACTAATTTGATGTTAAGTACATCTGAGCTTGTAGCATCTTTAGCTGTAAGGTAGTAGACTACAGTCAAATCCAGGAGTACATGTAGGGTTAAAAATGCAAAGGTTGTTCACTACAATGGGATTATCCTTATGCTTATAGCCATTTTACTTGAAATGTATGGCCACATTTGTAGACATGCTTTGTTTTCCCAGGACAGACATGTTTTCTGAAACCTAATGCCCCTTTTAATTCTCCCTTTTCATTCAGGTTGTTGAGTCTAGATGCCATGGGAAAGGAATCCTTGCAGCGATTTAAGCAAGCACCCAGCACCCATGTAAACATTTGTCTTCCTACAAAGGCCAATGCTATGGTTTTTACAAACATTTCCATCTCTTTTATGTTCCTCAGTGCTTGGTTACTCATTCCCATTTGATTTTGCCCATTTTCTCTCAGGCTTCAGTCGCTTTTTTTGTAGTCAGCAGTTTTGTTTGATTTGTAGGACAGATGTTCTTAGAGTTCAAGGTGTCATTCTTGGATTTAGATTTCACAAAATATATGCTGAGCTAGGCTTATTTTATTGTCTCTAGTACAGAATTTCACCCGTTCTTAAAGGGCATAATCTGCCGAAGCACCAGAGTTCCATGAATGAACTGTATCTGGAGACATGTTCTTCAAGAATTTTATCTAAACAAGGAGTTAATTTATTTGAATAATTAAGGGAAGCGCTCTGGTTAAATCTCAGGAACTGAACTGAGAAGCTTGCAAGGATTCTGCATATGTTTAGGAATACATTAGTGTGGGAGGAATGAAAGGTTTGAAGATTAATTTTGGTTTTTGTAAGAAATACATCCTTCTGTAGGGTGACCTTCCTTTTAAAATTCAAGAAGGCTTTTGCTAGGTTCTCAAGTTAAACTGTTGAGTTGCGTCTATTTGATAGGTATCAATGGCTTTTCAAAATCAAGAAAAGTTGAGAAAAAACATGAACACAGAGAACTGATGAAAGCTTTTAAATAACAAATAGCCTATGTATGTGAGTTCTACACTTGTTTGCTTGCAGGTTAGTCAAGGGAGTAATAAATGACAACTAATCCATACCTATAATGTGAATCATGACTAACTGTGTGTTTGAAGAACCTCACTATGTACAACTTGATACTCGGGGTTTTTCACTATGTCATGATAAATGTGATGTTTGTTTACCATCCCTGCTGCCTTTCACTCTATATCGACTTCACTCTACTGGAAATAAATTTGCATCTGGCACATGAATAATAATGAATTGTCATTAAACCTTAATTATAATCTGAATCTTAATTATCATCTGTTTATAATAAACACTTTTGGACAAAGCAGTGCCTACAGACCAGGACGTGCCAATATTTTAAGTCTGAAGGCTTGGCTTGGATTAACAAGTGGTGATATCTACTGCTTGGGAAATCACTCTGACAAAGTGAATGGTAAGCCATTTTAAAACATGATTGGGCAGTGAGAGGAAGAGCAGAGCGGGAAAAGGAAAAGGAAAAGGAAAAGGAAAAGGGAAGGGAAAAGGGAAGGGAAAGGAAGGGAAGGGAAGGGAAGGGAAGGGAAGGGAAGGGAAGGGAAGGAAAGGAAAGGGAAGGAAAGGGAAGGAAAGGAAAGGAAAGGAAAGGAAAGGAAAGGAAAGGAAAGGAAAGGAAAGGAAAGGAAAGGAAAGGAAAGGAAAGGAAAGGAAAGGAAAGGAAAGGAAAGGAAAGGAAAGGAAAGGAAAGGAAAGGAAAGGAAAGGAACAGGGGGAGAAAAGGAAAAGGAAAAGGAAAAGGAAAAGGAAAAGGAAAAGGAAAAGGGAGGGGAAAAGGGAAGGGAAGGGAAGGGAAGGGAAGGGAAGGGAAGGGAAGGGAAGGGAAGGGAAGGAAAGGAAAGGGAAGGAAAGGGAAGGAAAGGAAAGGAAAGGAAAGGAAAGGAAAGGAAAGGAAAGGAAAGGAAAGGAAAGGAAGAAAAAAGAAAAAAGAAAAAAGAAAAGATTGTGGAAAGGAAGTTGGTAGTTCAGGAACTAGTGAAGACAGGGACACAGAGGAAAAGATCATGATGTGGAGAAGAGGCATATTTAGAAGTCATTCATGAGTTCCTGGAGGTCTCTTCACCTATTGTTCAAAAATTTAAAGAAAATTCTGAGCAATAAGGCAAGAAAGTGCTTAGAAGTGTCTTACTGCTCTAGGCAAAAGTTACAAATGAATGATTTGGGAATGGTGTGTGTTCTTAGTGAAGAAATAGCAGACAATGAGCACTTCCCAAAGCTGTGTGTCAAAAAGGTTGATCAGTACAGGAGCAAACTCAGACTGAGAAGCAAGGCTTTATGTCCTCTACTTGTCCATACCCATATTATGTCCAGGGTAGATGCTTACATCTAGTCAGATGGATCCCATCCAAGGAGCTTACTGCATGTGAGCCAAGTGTGTGAGGCCCAAGCACAGCAGTCAGTCAAGTGCCCGGAGGCAAGGGGAATGCTGCCAGGGCTGGAATAGTATAGACTGTCCATTTAAAATGTCATGTAAGCCTTAGTGCTGATAAGAGAGGGAAATAATTCATCTGTTAATTAAAATGAATAGGATCTGGCTAATCCCTCTGCACTTCTTTGTAAATCCAAACTACCATTTCCTCCCACCATTAAATGCTTATAATTTTATAAATCTGTGAGCCATCTTCCTTGAAACTTTGTTTTTTAATCCGCAGAGGCTAGCTTTTTTTTTATTTGCTTATATCCTTGAAAATGCATGATTCACGATCTGTGTATTTCAGACTATTTCTGTTGGCTATCCCAGTTTACACTCTATATTTCCCTCTTCTCCCTTCAAAAGTGCCTAAGTAAATCCATTCTTCTGCTGCGACACAAGTCCCCATGATCTCAGCTGCACCACAAGACTCATGATCATGAGTCAGGTTATATCAGCTGTAATCACCTCCCTGGGAACCAGGACAAGTGAAGGCTCAGCCCTTTCTATTCACCCAGGTCCTTGGAGGTGAGAAATGAGCATTAGGTGTAGAGGGCTCCTCTCGGACTCTGTAGGCTCAGCCCATGAGTTCTATAAAACTTCACATTTCTATACTAAGCTCCTCTGAGGAATATGAAGAAACACTTTGAAAATCAGTACTGTAAGGAAAGAGCATGGCTTGTCATTGGAACATCACCCTCATTTGCAGCCCTTTCCCAGGGAGTCATCAAAAGCAGGTGAACATATGAGAAACATCATAATCCCTGCCAGACAGAGTCCAGAGTCGTGACAGATAAAGATTGTTATAAACCCATGGCATGAAGCTTATTAAATCTTTCAGAATTTATATTATCATTCACTATTATAAATGCGGGTATTCTTGGGAACTATATAAACATCCAGCTACCTTTTAATCTTACTAAGTCTTCAGCCTTAACAGCATTCTTTGCAAGAAGTTTTAATATTTACCTGCTTTGTACAACAATATATTTCTTTTTATCTATTTTGAATTTACCACCTTTTAATTTCATAAAAGTCCCCATATTCTTGTGTTATGAGACAGGGAGAACAGATGCTCCTGATCTACCTCTTCTATACTGTTTATTATTTTGCATATTTTTATCACATTCCCTTATTTGTCTTTTTTATCCCAGTGTTTTCAATTTCTGTTATGAGTTTCTCCACTGCCCTATTCATTGTATACCTGAAGATGAAAAATGAAATAATTTTAAAATACTTAGATAAAATTGCTGAAGCTTACAAAAAAAAAGCAGATAAACTTTTCTGGGTTTTTTTTTTTTTTTTTAAATAACTCTTCAGTGAGACCAAGGACAGAAAATACTAATAACAAAATATGCTTTTTGAGACAAAGGCCCCAGTAAAGAAAATTAACAGGTTAAAAAAATATATTTTTATTGTTATTATACATATATAAATACAGATGAATATACAAAACCACCTACATACCGATCTAAATATATACAGATCTAAATATATCAATGTACACATGCACTTACAATACACTTGACTTACCTGGGTGTATTATGAATCCTATGGCCATAGGTCAATGAAACAGTTGAGTTAGAATTGTGCCTACAAAGATTTGCCAGTTCATGCTACATCTCAGCATGTTCCAGACACTGAAACTGATGTGCCATATTGTTTTAATAGAACAAACATGAATATGACAGAATTCTAGTTAAAATAAAATGTTTGTGGTATTATAGAACAAGCAACATGGTGCTTATACCTATGGTCTGTTCTGTTTACCAGGGAAATTAAGGATGGGGCTTACACCAGCTGCTGGACCCAGTCTCGCAAGTATCACAAATAAGTAACTTTACCCAAATGCATTTATCTTGGCTATGTTAGCTTTCTCATCTTTAATCTAGGCCCCTGCTTCATTTGATTTATTGCAGTCATTTCCCTCTTAAATCACAGCCTGAGACACCTTTTCGAGCTGAAATAGATAAATATTCTAGTTTCCTACAAGTAATGCCATATATTTATTTGTTTTCTTACTCTGCAGTTGTCCTTTTACATTATAAATGACAGTGAATGCACTGTATTTGAACAGAAAAACTGTAATTCAGTCTAGAATCTCAGCTTCCATATGAAACATGGATTATAATATGGTTTACAGTGATAGCACAATCCTTGGCCACGTTAATGTCTTAAATCACCAGTAGCTTCCATCTGTCTATATCTGATCAACACACACAAAAAATGAGAGCCGAGATATAGCAAGCATTTGCCGAAACTTTTTTATGAACATGTCTGGTTTATTTTACACTTCAAATAGATAGAAGCAAAACTGGGAGTGAGAAACATAATCTCATGTGAGTTAATCTCAGTTTCAATTACCATTCAGCAACACACTCCGTGTCAGACCATCCACCGCGTTGCACCAAGTTCTTATTTGCTGAAGCAGAAATGAGCCCAGGAACGGCTGTGAGTACACAGCCTGGCATTGCTCATGGTGTTTCCACACAACCCTGGGAGAGTTCAGGAGGAACAAAGCTCCCTTGACGAAGACAAGCGAAGACCATATTTGCGTTTATTCACCATCTTGTCTAAACCGAAGGACAGATCAATGGCTTCTGCCTGTCCCTGCTCACTTCTGAGTCATTTGGGCACCCTCCCTTGACCAGGGCATGAATACTCTTGTAAACTGCTAAAGTCAGGGCATCGTTTCCCAGAGAAGGAAAAATCTTTTCTCGCCTGCTTTGGTCACCTGCACTACAGTCAGCACAGTCGCATTAGCAGTATCTATCCAGCATCTGCCCAGGTAGGGATGCAGCACAATAGCTTTGTCTGGGAAAAGACAAACATGATTTTTTCATGCCCAGTGACAGTGGAGATAAGGGTCAATTTCTTACAAATGCTTGCGAAGAACGGTGGAAAACTGGTACCTTTCTGCATTGCAATGGCATTTCCTTGACGTGTATAGCTTATTTTCCAAAGTCTGATGTAATGCATACTGAGTTCCACTCCATGATTATACAAGATCTAAGGAATGAGAGTGCTGAAAGGGAAAAAAAAGTCAATACTATATGAATTCTGAAGATTTCCAGTCGAGACTTGTATATTTTCCTTTCTGTTACAGAACAGAAAGTAAAAATTTTGGCAACTTTTAGGAATCAAACACTGCACAGGTTTAATTCTCCATATAAACTACAGAAGATGGTTTGTTTCATCTTGTTTTAAAAATGCTACAGCAGGATACTTTTATTTTTGAAAGTTCTTCAAAATGGGTAATACAGTAAAAGTGATTCCTTCGGCAGCTTCAGTCTTAGTTTTTTTAAAAATGCTGAAAAATTCAAGTCCAGTTCTGGAGACGAGAAAACTGATTTATCCCTTACAGACAACAATGGTCCTATTATCAAAATCAAGTACAATGGTTCAAATAAACCTTTGTATCACGTCAGCTTTGATGGGTATGAATTCTTTAAACTAGAGGTCTAGCTTATATTTACCTCACCCGCTGTTCTTAAAAGGCCAAATATTTCTGCTTGTGCAAGGCAGGCAGGTGCCTGCGTGCAAGGGAGCAGCGTATGCGCGCCCTGCAGAGACCAGCGTTGCCTCAAAGCCAGGTTGCGTCAATACACTTCAGTAAGGGAGAAGTTGAAGATAGTCAGCTGCATCCTCGCCTGCAGATCTGGGGACTGCAAACTGAAGTTATGTTTGGATCCACTGGCAAGGGGCTTGCCAGCTGCAACAGTGCCACAGACAGCCTGTTTTTTGCATAACAAAGAAAGCTTGACTCTAAAAAGCCAGTATTTGTGTAGCCATTTCAGATGATTTTTTTTTCACGTGGACGATCTGCAGCAAAATGCCCTCATATGCAAGGGGCTAATTCTAATTTAACCCACCTACTCCCTTCCACAGATGCTCAGCAGAAGGGCTGTCTGAAGGTCAGCTGGAAGCTCAGGGTCTGGTCCAGAGCCCATTAAAGCCAGGAGGCCTCCGAGCCCCAAAACAGAATGAATCATCTGTCCTGCAGCATTTTCACACTTATGAATTTGCTCAGTTGGTATCAGCTGATCAAGACAAGTAGCCAAATATTTATCACACATAACTCCACCCAGACTGACTGCCTGGTTCCATAGTGTGTCTGTGCTGCATAAAGAAAATGCTAAAGCCTAAGAACTTACTCAAATTTAGGTTTCCGCTAACTCTGAGCTAAAGCTGTTGGCAACTGTTATAATAAAACCTGACAAGATGTCATTCTGCCTACAACAAAGAGAGAAAAGCTGTGGTTCTGTGCAAGGACCTGTCCGAAAGACAGAAAACAAACACTGAAACCACACATTGAAGAGATTGGAACAAAGACCAACTTGGTAATTAGAAGAAATTTCTCAACTCAACAAATGATACCACTTTGAGCTTTGCTGTCAGCTTTTAAAATTCCTCAGAGGGACATTTTTTAACTGTGAATTTTAGTGCTTTCTGTAAGTGGCACGGCTGGGTACACAGGAGACCAAAGTACGAGGCCAGCACAAGCGTATCAGAGCTGGCTCCCTCTAATGCCCTGCTCCCCCTTGACCAGGGCAGACAGATGACCATTAGGGATGAGAGCCTCCATGCCGATCCCAGTCCTGGTCTCTCTGTCTGCTGACATTGCCAGAGGGTCGTTTTCAGATAGAGACAAGAGTGCATCACAAATGCATAAACATGTCAAAACGAGACTGTTTAAAACTCTGTTTTATTACGCTGGAGCATGCAGCAGTGATCTGGAATGAGTGATGAGTCTGGGTTTCGGGTTTGAGGATGGCCAAGTTTTCATTAATTTGCATCATTTTTGGCCTTGACCATTCACTGTTATGTTTTTTAACTTTTTTGTTGGCACAGTCCTGATTGATCCCCATCCAACTACTTGTCTCAAAATAGGTTTACCTCATGCTTTTCAAGAGAGGTTTTATTAGCATTGTCTAGTGGTGAGAGGAACGCTCAGAGAGCTCAGTTTAGCCTTTAGTCAGAGAATGCCATGCTGCTGATGTATTAAAAACCACTGCAGTAAGTCAATGGAACAAAAAGGGAGGAAAATAAGAAATAATAGTGATAAAAATAAGAAAAGAAAGATGAGATTCTTCCATAATTAATAGATTACAGAGCTTTTCGCTATTAATATAAATTCAGTTCAGATACCTTTGCGCTCTGGACCTTCTTATTCCACGTATGCAACTGTTTTTCATTATTAGCTGTTCCATCATGTCTTTCTATAAATGCCTTCTCTCATGGACCCATCTTATTCTGTGTCCTATATGAAACACTTGCTCATTCTAGGCGCTGAATGGATAATGAAGTCATCCATTACAGGCTTCTGGTCCACTTTGTCATGGAGTTACTCAGTTTATTTAGCAGAGAAGTGGCTCGTGAACATAGATGTGACATTCTTGCAGCCCTTCCAGTAGGAGACAGTCCTGGCTGAATATATTTCTGACAATAAACTGCACAAGCCACGTTCCTGCACAAGCAGGTGGCTCTGCACGCTGCCTGTAGGCTGCCCCTTGCTACCTGCCAGCTCAGGCAAGGAATTACACAGCCACACAATAAAGTGTCCCCAGTACAGAAAGCCACTTATTTTCCCAGGCTGGATGGCAGTGCTCCCCAGGTAGTTTGGATTTAAGGGTCCTAACCTGCCAGTCTTTTTGGAAGGTATTTTTCCAGAGCACTATGCCCCTAAAGCTTTCCCCCACTCCATTCCAGGATCCTGTTTAAGCTATTAGCTTGAGGTTTTGTTCTGTCACAGAGGAGAGCCAGTTACTCTCCGGAGTCCTTACAAATTACATATTCTGTGTTAGAAAACCCAGACAGGAAGCCCAGCTATGGAGGAAAATGGGAAAAAGAGATTCCAGAAACCTTGTAAAATACTCTCCCTTCATTGGCAGATGCAATTTAATGCTTAACATCAAAACAAAACTGAATAGACTTATTTTCACTTGGGAATGTCCAGAATTTCTGTGTAGAAACTTTTTATTCTGTGGAAAATTCTAACTATAATAGAGGCCAAAAATTCAGATTTAAATAAAAAAGGCTGAAATGAAAGAGATTACGAGAAGAAGGAAGATCTAGTTTTCATTTTGTTCCAATTTCAAAGTTCACAAGATATTTCTATCTGGCATAAAAGTCTCCACAAAGTCTTGCTACAGGATCATGTATCATTTGTTTTTAACTTGTTACAAGAATTAAAAATAGCTGACAAATTTGAAGAGCTTCATAACAGAAACAGTTTCTATCACTGGAGGTTGACAACATGATTGAAGAAAGCAAGTAAACACATTTAGAATTTCAATTTAATGTTCAGAAAAACACTTAAGTACGTGCTTAGCTTTCAGCAGGGCCAAGCACAAGTTTTACGTTAAATTTGGTTAATATGCTTTCCTGAGCAGAGATAATTTTCTGCATCAGGTTGTTAATGAACAAATGGTGAGACTTTTTTTTCCACTACACGTACAAATATGTCATGGTAATTTCAGACCAGCAAGTAATAAAACTATATTGTGAGGAATACCTTACTCAGAAAATCTACTATGAAATGTTATAGAAAAATAACAGATTGTTCTGCATTTGATTTCTCCAAATGATCTCATTTAAATGTAAATTTTAACTAAGTTATGCTTCCCTTGGTGGTATTACTGTTTAAACTAATTGCTGGCTGTTAGAACTCAAAATCATGTGTGTATGCAGCTGTGAATAATGAATTTCTATCGTCTCGCTAAAGAGCCCAGGTTTATCTCTTTTGATATCTCTTTGTCTTCATGGTATCTATCACAACTAGTTTTTACACCAAATGAAGTTAAAGAGAAGTAACCTAAGAAATCTTAAAAATAGATTTTGTAAGAGATTAGGTGGATCTCTTCTGAGGGAAACATCAATAAACTTGCACAATTTGGCCTAAAAGTCACTTCTCTCAGCACAAAATAACCTCTTATAAATCTTTGCTGCCTCGCAGTGTACTTTTCTTTGTATACTCTTTTTTTTTTCTCTCCTCAGAGAAGTTTATTTTTGGCAGAATTTACAATATGAGGAGTAGAATCAACTCCACAGATAATGGATTGATGCTATTACTGTGCCATATTTCATGACTGGCGTTTTTTTTTCTCACAGATTCCCTTCAATTTGTTGTTGTGAATGCTGCACGCTCATGACCTTGTTCAGATCCCCAGGTCTGTTTGTGCCTTACACGTACCACGTGACCACGTACAAAGACCAAGATTTGCCCCAAATACACGTAAAGCACACTCCCTTTTGAGGCTTTGCAGATCTGTGCATGTTCCACATGTTCCCAGGTCTTAGCTTTCTCTCCCAAAGAGCTACACAACAGTTCAGTAAGGGGGGCACAGTTTATGCCTCCTCTCCTCTCCTCTCTCCCTCCTTAGCCATCTATGTGGTCAGATGAACATGGCCTCAATCCAACATCAGATCCAAATTCACCTGTTCACTACATATCAATATGTGAGATTAACTGGATGCCTAGTGTGTTGCAAAAGGAGAAAGCATGAATACATGTGGTGCAAAATGTTTCCTCCAGGCAGTTTGAATGGATCATGCGGAGATGGGGCCAAGCATGCCGGAGCAATTGGAGAATAGCACAGTGATTTGTTCCCAAAAGAGAACAGCATCTATTACCAGTATGCAGAGTTGACTGGACAGGGTGTGCATTCGTAATAGCAGTTCGGATCCACTCTTGGCATGCAAACTGTAGACCTTCAACCCATACTTATCCTTCTGTATACCAAGAGCATGCTGTCATCTAGGCTGACCTTGGAAGCTCTCCTGAACATCTGGGCATGAAGTCGATTCCCCATTGTCTGCCTTCCAGTCCTTTCCTTTTTCCTGTGCATCTGAAACCTACCTTGAACTTCCACTCCTCTGAGCTTAGAAAATTTGCCAGCAGTCATCTTGGTTCTGGTATTTGGCTCTTCTGCCCTCTTCTTCCCTCTTCTGCTTATAAGTAAATAGAGCAGGAAAGAGAAACTGTTGGTCCATCACTAATTTCTAAAATGTTTTTAATGTTGCACAGGGGAAAGAAAAAAAGAAGAATCACAATCAATAAATGATTTGATGTTGGAATGACATAGGCAGGGAGCGGCAGGTGATATAATCTCTTTGAAATGTATGGTTTCACAACATGGGTGACCTTGGAGAATTTTTATTCTGTATTTTGATAATATATTTGCAAAATTCTGGAAAAAAATCCTAATAAGAGTGCTCTAAGTGTAAAATTAAATCTTGTGAGTTTTTTTAGATTCTACTGTCACAAAAAAAAACCCATAAATGCTGGTATAGAAATGTAGACAGATAAATCTTCAATGAGAGCACAGTCGGAAGACAAAGTGTGAATTCTGGCTACATCCGAGAAGTAGGAGATTTTGCAAAAAACCTTGTCACTTGAAAAACCAGATGAACTGTCAGGGACCCAACACATAGTTTACATGCATTATTTAAAAGCCAGACTACTTAAAACCACAGATTCCTTTACGAGTCTCTTGCCAGCAAAGCTGAAATATTTTACTTTGTCCAGTTTCCATTTTTATGCCAACACTACAAAATTGTCCTGGTTTTGGCAAAAATAAACTAATTCATGCATCCTCCTGTCACTTTGCTTTAAATTAAGTTTCCAATTATTCATTTAACTTAAAATACAAGCTGCTGATGATAAGCTTAGCTCAGAGGTGGGAGCTTTAATGATTTAGGAAACTAGCAACTGGGCAGAATCTTTCAGCTTTGATTACCAGTTAAAACCTAATCAAACTGTAACTTCTCATGGGTTGGTTACAAAATTCATTGACACCTTGCACCTCATTCCTTGAATAGGGAACCACTTGGTAACTGGCACTTAGAGGCAGATTTGCTGGCAATCTAAGCAGAGTAAGTTACAATTTAAGTGGTTTGTAAATTGAATCTTTTCCAAGTGTCGAAGAGTGCAAGAGGTCCTTCTTCTGCTCAGCTCCCAAGCTGGAATCGTTGGGAGTCCTTCCACTTCCCACACGGGCTTCAGTTTACAAGTTAAAGCTTAACTTTAACTTTTCTTGGCAGTTACTCTGGGGCTGGTTAACAACAATAGTGTCATTACATTAAGTCTGTAGTTCGTTAGCTGGCAGTAGGTGTGTTTTAAGGCTCCTGCATGTAGTGCTATGAAAGCACTAATGTGTAGTAGAGAAATGGATCCTCCCTCAAACGGTGTAAGCTTTATGGTTGTTGAACTTAACACACCTGCACTTAACACACCCGCCAATAGCCAAATTTCACTGCAATAGTTACCAAGTCACCATACAGCATCAACAAACTTAAAGTACTGCACCCTTTTTTATATAAGTTCGTGATCCCCCACATTTAGAGAAAAGAGGATCATATTCCGCAGCAGCATTTGGAAAATGTTGATTTCTCACAGTTACCACTGAAACATAAACTGTGATCATTGCAATCAATGAAGTTACATTTGATTTAAAGAATGATTCTATGTTCAAAATAAAAGGGAACGCTTCAATAACCATATGTTTTGCTCCATTTTCTAGTCTCCTAAAAAAACATGAAAAGTATATCACAGAGATATAATAAGAGTTGGAAATTAATCAGGAAACATAAAACTATGGTTCCGACCACAGCAATTATATTTTCCACATTGCATAATGTAGTTGCAGCCTAACTTATTTCACTCACTTTAAATCAGGGTTAAGGCAGCCTAGATTGAAATTCTGTTAACACTAACTTAAAAGATACCCATTGAATCTTGAGTGGCTTGGGACAAACATAAAAGAGATTTTTCTTTTATTTGTTCTTGTTCTTTGGAAGTGAAATTACATAATACTGACAAAAAATACGGGCTTTCTCTTTGTTGAAGGAGAAAGATAGCATTTGTCACTTTGCAATATTGTCTCCCATCGAATCAGATTTATCAGGAGAGTCAGTAATTGTTATATTATAAAATTAGAAAAAGAACATAGAAAATCTCTTGAACAGCATACAGCAGGATCTGTAAACCTCAGCCCTCCTCTTGGAGAGTTGCTTGAACACTCTCCATAAATCCTAGCTGAATATCTTTTTATTTGCTTTCATGGATTGCCTATGCAGCTACGGAACATTAGTTAAATTGAACCAATATAGATATATAATTTTGTATTATTGAAGGCAATTTTCTTTAATTAGCATAATAAGAGGAAAATTATATATCTTAGTAAGGGCCACTTGTGTCATTTCCCTGTGTACGCAGGTCTTTCCAGCTGATTGTTTTCAATCAACCTAGAAAGCACTGCGAACAAAGCTGCTGGAGTGTAGCAGTCTTCCTTCCAACATTATTCACTTCATACATGACATATTTTCAAACATGGTTTCTGAGATCCCGACCACATGAAAGCATTTCTTTTGACTGTTTCAAAAAGTTTGCGGTCTATCTGTTCGCTTACAGTCATCACGGAAAGACTTATTCAGTGGCTGTATGTTTTTAGTGGTTTGGATTTCTTTTTTCCCTTTTCTGTCTTGTGAGCGAAGATGAAAGAATAACCTAATTACTTGAGGATTAAACTTCTTTATATGAAGGACATTTCACTGTGACTTTGAACATTAATATTGCTAGAAAACAGAGAGACAATAATTCTCATTTACCATGCAGGTTCAGATGATGCAATGCGCTGAATGAAAGGATGCAAAACTATAATTATATACATACGGCTTGTCAGAAAGTAAAAGGAATGTTATAATAGCTGCTAATTAACTTTTCCAGCATGAGTAAAGTTGGTTAGGTATTTTGAATTATGAGGTGAAAAACCATACTTCTGAGCTGTGAAAAATAGGGATATGAGCACTTTCCCTCCCCAGAGAGATCATTCAAAAACCAGGTAAACTTGTAGTTGAAACTCAGCACGTCAGTAATGACCAGTGATTGCGTTCTTTGATGCACTGTAAAAGATTTGGCTGGCAAATAATACAGGGCAAGTGGCAGCTACACAGACATAGCTCTGAGCTTTTAAAAATGTGTTGTCATATATGCACATTAAAAGTAAATCTAAGGTTCTGTCACCGAAAATGTCTTTTGGCAGAATTGTTTTTCATTTATTATGGAGTTTTTTTCATTTTCAAGCAAAAACTTCCTTTTTGTTAGATGTGAGAAAGGGAGCAATTTAAAGAAAATAAAATTAATTTCTAAAAGGCTTCAGAAATTGTAAAATTGTAAGGGTTTGATGATATTTTAAGTTTATCATAAGACTATATAAAAACCAAAGTGATTTCTTTTTATTTTCATAGTTCCTTTCTTTTTGTGTAGATGAAAATAAGTTATATTTCTCAAACAATCACAGTAGAAAATAATGGAACTTCTCACTTATACATTTTTTATACGTCCACTGTCGAGCAGCCGTGATTCACAAGCCTGCAATAGTAGAAAACTAGGGCATGCACACTAGGACAAGTAGCTAAATTCTATCTTTGGCTAAATGTTCTCATGTAGATAAGTCCTAATTATTCACCTAGAGCCAGCCTGATAACTTTATCTATAGTGAGTAACACCCAGCTTCACCAGAAATCTTATGAAGATACCAGAGGAATGCTGACTGAAAAGAAAAATATGAAAACCTGCCTTGCAATATGAATTCAGTCAAAATCTGTATGTACCACAGCCTGCATGGCTTTCAACAAATCTAAATTGGAAGAAAACTGAAAGAAATCCTATCCATGTCACAAAGTATTGCCCAGTGCTTCTGAGCAAAATACTGATTTTTATTTTAAAATTTCCTTCACATAAAAAGCCAGACTGTCATTTAAAAAAAAAAAAAATCCAGTGAAAATTCCATTTGCAGAGAATTCTTGCAGTTGATTTTCTTATATTCAAGCCAAATTTTCAAATGTCCCAATCCTTTTCTGATTTTTTGGTCTTTCTTGCCTTCACATGAAGGATGTCGCTCACTGACTGTGGGATCATCTAATTTTCCACATTTCAAGCAAATAATTTTTCTTCTTGGCATAAAAACATGCAGGATTATTATAGCTTTGCCCTGTACAAAAGCAGTCACGACATAAAGCCCAGCATAGCATGTGTGAACCATATTGTTTATGTGCCTGTAATTCTGAGCTATGATGTTTACATTGCAGTTCACAAGCCTTTGAGCCAAACCTTTCTGCTATTCATTACCTGGTTTTCCATTCCTTCCAGTACATGTGCAAGACTGTAGCATTTGAGGAGACATGTTATTTGCTTTTTATAATAACCGATATCAACATCCCCTCCAGGATGCATCCTTCTGAAGTAAGAGACTTACAAGGAACAAATATATATCACTTTATGCTCCATTAATTAGCATTTATTTTGCAATGACCAAAGGCAAGGTCACAGGGAGTTGGAAAGAAGCTGGTTTTGTAAACTTGTGCAAATTCAGTGTCCATGCTTCTCTGAGCAAATCAAACCCAAACTGCTTTTTGCCTAAAATTTTTAAATGTGAATTGCCCACAAAAAGCTTCTCCAGCTTTGATTCTCCATCTGAATTACCTGCAATTGCTTGCAAGTACTTAGATGCAAATAAGTATCATTTCCTTTCAAGATCAAAGATTTATTGGATGTCAGATTTTATCTCTGACAATCACAACTATATGCATAAGCCTGATGCTGTCTGTTCGTACATTCTGAGTCCTGTGTTCACTGTGTTAAACAGAAAGTAGGTCATTGCCACATAGTAAGTGAATGAGCATAACAGTATAAGAAATCTATAATTTTCTC
>NW_009260080.1:1889802-1907261 GCF_000687185.1 Egretta garzetta
CTTTATGTGGATCAATATGAATTGAGTCTGGGCTATTCTAAAACGTACTGTTACTTTCCAGAAGGCAGGGAGCTATTTTGGTGGTGTGCTCAAACCATAATAGTTACATTTGTCAGATTATCCATTATACCTTACATCTCCATAAAAGTTCCCAGTGCTCTGATGTGCTGTTGAAATCATCTTGGGTACTTCTACTTGGAGGTGAGATAATATAGCTGGACCTATTTTGGGGAATTTTTTAATGATCAACCATTCATTAAAAAAAAAAATACTGAGGACAATTTGGCTGTAATTATCCCTAGCTGTCTTGGCTATTTTAAAAATTCATTTACTGCCTAATCTGAGAACATCAGAATATGACAGGATTAGACCTTCAAATATCAGATGCCACTTTATTATTCCCAACCAAGTAGTTACTGCTCAGGTTTTTCTCCCTCTTCGAATTATGCAGCTTGCTTTCTTAGCACCAGAATTCCCACAAATGCCCAAGATGTATGAAATCCCAGCTGTCCCTTGAGAATACGTTTCATGGTGCTGTTGATGTCTGCTGATCTGATTCTGCAAAGGGCTGAACAACTTCGGGAATTAAGTTCTTTCTTCTAAGGACTAGGATTTTTGCTGGTGTAAACTCTTACTGGAGAAAGACTTCAACGACTCTACAATAATTTCAATCAGCTAATATTTTGCCACCACTTTCATGATTTCAGAAGGAGTTGCAGCCTTTCAACACCACATTGCAGGATGGAGCCCTGATGAATAAGTTAAAAATCCCCTTACAACCTCTATCATAAGGACTATGTGCTCAGAATGTATATTCAAGAAAGTGTTTAGAGCTGCATAATGTATGCTGTGCAAATGTCCTTCCTCCTTTTGACATTGACACAGATTGCCTCAACTCATCGCAGAATTCTTCCTGCTTATAGCTAACTTCCTTTTCGTTTATTATCTTTGCTGTATCTAATGATAGTGGGTGCAATGTGCAGTCATTTGGACCAAAGCAGCGTGTGTTTATGCATTCCCACTAAATGGGAATGAAATAAGGGTGTCCAGGAAGACTGCAAGAAAGATATGGAGGGCATTGAAAAGTCAGCTTTTTGAAGGGAATGTGTAAGGAGATTATTGTAATCATCTTTATATGAAGATAAAGCATTTGACCTTTATCTTCACTGCAGCATTTAAAGGATGGCTGAAGTGTTTTGTTTTTTAATTCAAAAGACAAGAAATAAAATGTATATAAAAGCACCTACTTCCAGTGCTAGCTATACCAAGAAAGTAAAACCTCTTTTCTCACATAATGTTTAGTAGACACTGCTGTTCAGTAGATGTCAGTCAAAACGAGTGAAAAGAGTTGTGAACAGTGGCTAAAAATCCTTTCTTCTCTCATTTGTTCAGATTTCAGTCTCTTTTCTCTTGAGATGTCATAATTTCATTGTATCTCCAGTTACCATAGAGTCTTTCGGGGTGGACAAGAGCTGAATGCACATAAAAGAAGAACAAATGACTAAGAGAACGAAAGAAAAGCCCATTTTTTTCTTTTTTCAAGATTACTATTAAATGAGATTTTTGTTCCTGAGAAAATAAATACAATGGATTAAATTAAAGCAATGCTGACATTGTGACATGAAAATGCAAGGTCATTAATGCAAGGTCATTTCTCATTTATTACACCCTACTGAGTCACAGAATTTAGAGAATGTGCGCTATCTCACGGTGTATTACCTAAGGTCCTTGATCCTGCTACCATGCACTTTAAACACGGAAGTAATTTCATGTGACTGTAATAGAAAAACTGGCATGCTTAAAGTTAAGAAGCTGCATAAGCCTTTGTGGGATGGAAACCCAGGCGCACAAGGCAGCTGATATGAACAGAGAAATTAATCTGAATTTAGCTATGGAGAAATCAAATACTAAGTTTACTTCTGCTGGAAATGACAGCTTGATTTTATGTTGTGGATATCATTACACAACAAGAATACAGGGAGATGAAAACAATATACTAATTTTGCAAACTGAAACCCTTTAAAGTGTAGAAATTCCAGTAAAAACGTTGCCTAAAGGTAAAATCACACACCTCCTCAAGTTATTTGCATTAAATCAACAGGGAGTGCATACATGCAAAACCCCTATGGACCAGGTCAGTTAGGCAAGACTGAATGTGGATTTGGGGTAAGGATTTTCAAACAAGTTAGACCACTCCTCAGCAATACCGCCTTCGAACCTAAGCAACTAAATGATTCAAATGTCTGAATCTTACCGTCCTTTCCTTTGATCTACTTAAAATCCTAGCCTAGCATTGAAATCTTGGTCCCAAGGAAGCCAATAAAAAGCCACACATTTGATTTCAATATCAGGATTTCTCCTGGGATGTCTAACTTTACCCACTTCAGGACGAGCATTCCCTAGGAGCCTGTTTCTTCACCCGCTAATGATTTCGTCTAGAGCTAGATCAAGCCATAGGAAATTAGCTTGACTTCAATCCAATTTGAGGTGAATGACCTTTAAGGAGAATGATCACCTGGTGACAATAAGGCATGAACAAAACAGCCCCAATAAAAATCACAAATTTCTGCACGGAGGACATGGGGGGTTTATTATCCTCTCGGTGGGCAGACGCCAGTACTGCTGATCTGTGCTGCCACCCTGTGTCATTCAGAATTCTGCCTTGTGATTTCAGTTGCTAACACACGGATTATTTTATGTGCAGCTCAAAATCCCTTGCAAAACTGGCCCCTTTTCCCTTTCCTTTGTATTGAATTTCACCCACAGAAAACACCCCACACTAGATCTCCATTCAGTGAGTGACATATATATTCCGGTAAGAAGTATTTGGTGTCAGCCTGGTTCCAAACACACGTGTGCCTCAACAGTTAAAAAATGAAAAGCTTTCATCATACCAAAGTCAAACTGATATTTATTTACCACTAGGGACAGACATCATCACATGCTAATTGTCAAATAGGTTATGCCCTGATTTAATTGGAAAGCCACAATTGAAAATGATGGATAATGTTTTCATTATGTTTATTTCAAGGCATTGCTTAATCATACTTACAGTTCATGATGGGGGAATATTTTAATTGGATTTCACTTGGCCAGTCTGGGGACAAAGACTGTCCTTTCATTTTCATGTGAAGTCCTTCAGGCAAGAAGATTTTGATCTTTAATCAAGGCCTTTAAACACAACTGCAATTAATAAATACATAGTTTACGTACATATACATATTTAACTGTAAATTGTAACTTTTAATTTTATGCAGATGTGCAAGAGCTTGAATGGACATGGGAAAACCTAGCTGGCTGTTGCCTCATAGGACAGTTAGTGTTTCCTTCTGTTGAAGGGTGCAAAGGGCAGAAACATTACTTCCTTTCCACCACAGTGTTCCAGTTCTTCAAGAAAATATTGTATATAGAGAGTCCTACAATTTATTTGTTAAAGTTAGCTGCCAGCTCAACCACATGGTGCCCCCTCCCTTGGCAGACAGGAAGAGTTTTAATGAAAGTGATATTTTGCACTGGGCAGTGTTCACTGATCAGTGAGCACCCAAACTTTCTCTTCCTCGATCTGAAGTTGAGCCCTCTGATCTCTTCTGGGTTGTCGATCCCTTTGGATCTGTAACAGAGAAAGCAGGCAGCTTTACAGAGCCTCCACAGTTTTGCCTTTGACTCTTCAGGTTGTTGCTCCATAACTCAGGCATGTTCCCTTTGAATTGCCTCTTTCCCAGCCGCAGAGTAGGGCATTTCTCATAGGTCCTGTCTGCTCAAGAGAGGTATTCACAGGATACCTACCTATCTTTGCATTATATTTCACAAAACTAAGATAGAATCATAGAATCATAGAATGTTTTGGGTTGGAAGGGACCCCTAGAGGTCATCTAGCCCAACCCCCCTGCAGGAGCAGGGACACTGCTAACTAGATCAGGTTGCTCAGAGCCCCATCCAGCCTGGCCTTGAATGTTTCCAGGGATGGGGCCTCCACCACCTCTCTGGGCAACCTGTTCCAGTGTTTCACCACCCTCATTGTAAAGAATTTCTTCCTTATATCTAGTCTAAACCTACCCTGGTTTAGTTTAAAACCATTACCCCTTGTGCTGTCACAGCTGGCCCTACTAAAAAGATTGTCCCCATCTTTCCTATAGGCCCCCTTTAGGTACTGAAAGGCCGCAATCAGGTCTCCCCGCAGCCTTCTCTTCTCCAGGCTGAACAAGCCCAACTCCCTCAGCCTGTCCTCATAGGAGAGGTGCTCCAGCCCTCGGATCATTTTTGTGGCCCTCCTCTGGACCCGCTCCAACACTTCCATGTCCTTCTTGTGCTGAGGGCTCCAGAGCTGGATGCAGTACTCCAGGTGAGGCCTCACCAGAGCTGAGTAGAGGGACAGATAAGAGGTTGTTAACTGGTACACAAAACCAAGCACATAGAAAATGGGACTGAAGATTGTTAGCTAGTTGTTAACTAATGAATACTGTCATTGAGCACAAATTTTTTCCACAATGGTGTTTAGTGCTGAGAATGGATAGTACACAGTAAACTGGTATTCCCAGTAATCCTCAGGCCACTTGGCGTTGTGATTTTATCTACTGCGTGCCATTTAAAGCCATAAGGGTACATAGGATGCTTCATCTATTCAGGGGCTTTTGCATGGTATTCTTCATAGTCATAGCTCAGTTTTTCACTCACTAACTCTAGGTATGTCCGCACCAAGCAGCGCATCGGTGTCACATTGCATCTTGTCCTAGGGAGATGGAGTTTTTGCCACAGTATGAGACTCACACTGTTTTTGTAACTCAGACAAGTATCTCGACGTGGGAATGCGCTTTGCTGTTTAGCCATACCAAACTACTTGAAGCTAGCAGAGGAATCTGGGATACAGTGTTGTCTTGTACCACACAAACATGGACTTCACTATGCTGTGAAAAAGTAGGTATTTTTCTTTCTGTTTTAGGAAAAAGACTATCAATTTTTGCTCCTTCAGCCTGATTTTTCAGAGCAGTCAGCATTTTTACGGCACTTTAACGCAGAGTTCCTTTTGGCTCCATTTGCAAACCCACCAGATTTTGCTTTCAGTTTCAAGTTAATATAATCTCATCCCAAAACTCTGTCTTGGCGCGGCTAGTTTTGTGGAAAGGTAAACAACAAAAACCCAGCCTAGACCACATATTTTGAATTTTGCATGATTTCAGTGGACCTCAACCTAGATCCTTTAAAAAGCGAATTATAAATCGAATGTGCAATAACTGCACTCGGTTTTCAGAGAAGAGCATTGGAGGGGTTTTATCACTTTGCAGCAGTGTCAGATTTTAGCTTTAAAATATAATTCCCATCTCTCTAATGAGCCCTAAGTGCAGGGCTTGTCTCACCGCCAACTGTGTCAACAAGAAAGCTCCTTTTGGCCGGCAGCACAACCAGTACAGCGACCTGAGTGGTAAAAGGAAGGCAGCTAAAACCAGCAGCGTGACCAGCAAGAAAGCAAGGGTTAAGCTGAGGCTTTGCCATAAGAAGGGGTGATAACATTGGTTTTAAATGAGAGGAGGGTAGAAGCAATACTGTAACACGGGACAAAATCCTGCTTCCAGGAGGTTTTTAGGATACAACAGGGAGCACTCGCCCTCTAGAGGATTAGCGACCAACAGCCAGCTCTCGCTCTTTCAAACTCACAGATCCTTTATTGCCGCTTGAGAACGGTGCAGAATGCTCCAAGTTACCGGAATTCCCTCTGCAGCCTTTTTTTTCTCCCTGGCACCAGCCCCGCCGCACTCCCGGGCTGCGGGGAAGCCAGAGCGGAGGTGCCTCAACACCCTGTGCCTTCCCGGGAGCCGCCATAGGAAAAACCATCATCGGTCTAAACGCTAAAGCTGTCTGGAAGATGATGCAGATGTTTCTGGAGCTATAAACTTGCAGATTGTGACTTTCCTGGAGCAGGTGTCACTTTCCAGTATGGTTTCTTGAGCAACAACTCTGCCATGCTCCTCAATCTCACTAAAAATGATGCTATTGCCCTTTCCCATGGCATAAGCCTCAACGGACCGCTCCTCTTGCCCCTTCCCTGGCTGCCTTTAACGTCCCCACCAGTGGCACAAGTCTCCACCTGCTTTCTGTTGCACTCTGTAGTTTTCCTTCTACCTTCTCCACAGTCTCAAAAGGCCTGGAAGATGGGGGAGTTTTTTAATTTTTCACTAACCCAACACCTACCATCATGTTGACCTAAAATTCTTCACTGCCAGTACCAGTTCCCTAAAAATCAAGCCATTAATACATGTGAAGAAAGCAAGATTTGCCATCCAAGAAATGCATTGGGAATAATAAAAACTAATTCTGGTCATGGAGGACAAAGCATTTTCTGATAGTTCCAAAGTCAGTAATCTAAAACAGTATTCCCAAGATCCTTTAAGTAAGGTTAAACGGATCATTTAAGAGAAAATTCTTAAATATGCATGGCATGTAATGGCACTTTGGAAGCAGTTTGTACTTTTATTTTTGAAATATGTGTGAATTCGACCAGGGTTCCCTAAGGCCTAAATTTTAAGGCTCAGTTGAATTTTAATTGCTTACTAACA
Organism: Egretta garzetta; assembly: GCF_000687185.1. Lineage (NCBI taxonomy): Eukaryota > Metazoa > Chordata > Aves > Pelecaniformes > Ardeidae > Egretta > Egretta garzetta. The sequence continues at coordinate 1,896,354 of NW_009260080.1, forward strand.
ACATTATGTAATTCTCCAATTAATCTTCTCTCAAAACAAGCTTACCCATGAGATATTATTCCAAAACCTATTTGTGTGAAAACGTTGGTTTTGAAAATGAAAACATATTTGAGTTCCTAGCCGGAGTTAATATCTCCTCTTCTGAATAATGTGTTAAGCAGGGTCAGGAAATGTAACTGTCCAGTTTTGCATACAACTGCAGCCCTTCTTGTGACCTAATTACATCGAGCCTCCCTCTGAAAACTGTTGATGTATCAGAAGAAGGTTTGGGGCCAACATTAAGGCAGCAGAATCTATAATCTAAAACTGGATGTGTTCTTTGCTTGTTTGGTATTTTATTTATATTGTTTACACATGTATGCTATATACATGGGTACTCGCTACATTACATAACACAACAGGTAAATATTTTATCTTAGCCAAACACAGTTACCTGAAGGCAAAATGTGTGTTTGACAAGCTCCACTATCAATAGATAACCTATTAAAAGAAAGGTATCTGTAAGCAGGCCTGGGGCATGTACTTGCAACGATTTTTGCATGTACAGTGATTTTTCTAATAATTGATGTTGTATCTGACATTCAGGGTATATATTATTCCGTTTATTGAAAGCTTTGTTGGTTCTGTTTTGAATGGCAAACTGCATACGCTTGAGTTATCACAATAGAAAAGCTTATCATAATAATGGCACACAAACTGCGAGAGGGCAAAAGCTTTGGCCCATAGCAGTGCTTCTGTACGCCAAGGCTGGACATTGTCTCATCTGAATGCAATTGCACCCTAAGTTACATTTAAGAGTTGAATAAATCAAAGTTATTATCATGTTCACTTTCATGCTCAGCTGTTGCTCTTGGGATATAGTCTTCTGCCACTTACATGCTGCCTGGCTCTAGTTTTTCTATTAGGTATTCATTTTATAGGGTGAATTGGAAAATTGTGTCTGATGCTCCAGAAACAGAGTGCCTCTTTCAGACTTGCGAAGTATGGAAATGTGAAGCCTATAGTATGGGTAAAATGAAAAATATTATATATATGTTGAGGGCTTCACATTTTCAATGAGACTCTTCGAATTTCTTTTTAATTCCCTTTTGTCGCAGCCTCGCAACTACATGCTGGAATTTTTCTATTTGTGACTACGTACCCCACAGTCATAGTGCGGTCCAGTTCTGGGTACCACTTCTCCTGATAAAATGGAAGGACAAGCCCGCATACGAAGCCTTGCTGTGCTGATCCTATTTGCAGAGTGGTCCTTGATTTGATCAGCAATTTTCATATCCTCTTCATTCTCCGTTTGTGGAAGACATTTGAAATGACCTTCCAAAAGATAAAGTGCTGAGTGACACATACATTCCACATACGGATGGATGCAAGCCATGCTGAAATACTGTTTCGTTGGTTGGTTTTTAACAATGTAGGAGAGTGAAGCTAGAATGCTAATTTTATGAGTTCTTTTTACACTGGTTTTGCTATGATTTTGGATAAAATGAGCAAAAGCAAGCTCTAGAGAATTTTTTGGTCCTATGAAAGATTCACCCCTGAATTAGCTTTCATGCTCGCAAGAAAACTAACTTTAAAAAAAAAAGAAAATTGTCAAAATGTGTAAAATCACCACAGAGGTGACTGAGAAGTCTTTGTTCAAACTAGATCCATTTGTTCAGAAAATCCATTTATGAAAAATAAATATTTCTGAAAATTACCTCGTTTTGAAATTCATAACAAAGGATTAAGATAAACACATATTTGAATTTCAAATATATACAAATAAATTTGCATATCTGTGAAAAGCTTGCCAATTCTACAGGAACTCCAGAGGAAGTTTCACCCATATATGTCAACATATACGTGCTACGCGATTCTGACAAAGAAATTAAACTTGTTCTGGAGTCCCATAGATTAATCAATGAAATTCTATTAGCTTATCTGTAAAATAGATAATAATAGCAATCTTAGCTCATGATTTCCCTGAGAAACTGTGAAATGGATAGACTTGGTGACTGAAGTAGAGATTATAGTGATACCAAAGTCACTATTAACCTTAGTAATGCCAGGGTTTCTTTTTGCAAGTCAGTGTCAGAGTTAAAAGATTCCTGGAGTCATGACATAGAGTCTTCAGTTTTAATAACTACTAAAGCCATCAAAAATAATAACTCGATTCTTTTTCATATTATTGGTGCAGGCAGCCATCCAACACTAAGCTTCTGTAGGAGGTTGCCTTCAATTATTAAGCAGTAAAAGGTGGCAGGTCTTTATCAGGAACAGAGATGAAAGAGAATACTTTGCTTTAATACAAGAAGGTAGAGACATGTTGCTGAACATAATGAACTGTATACTACGTGGAGTACATCATAATGGGCTCTTTATTTGGGTTACATGTGGAAGATGAAACAAGTATGCTCATACATTCCAAAGACATCTTTTCAAAACTTCAAACCATCTCATTTCATTCACTTTGGATAATATTTTACATCTGACAAAGCATGAGATCATTCAGCAGATTAGGTCACATTGCCCATTTGAAGACTTTATGGATTATTCAAAGGAGAGAGACTTACACGTCCTGAAAACCGTAAGTAAAGTAAAATGTGCATGATTAAAATCCTGGCTCAGTTCTGCAACTGTACTTAGGTAAATCTCCCAGTGACACACAGCAGAAAGCCATCGCTGCAGGAATGAGAGCTGCACGTACCCTGGCCAAAATGCATGGGTTAGACAAGCTGCGGCTGGCTGTCGGCCGGCACGCTTTTCTGTGAGCGCAGAGTGGTGGTAACGGCCCTTGTGCACCTCCCCTTCCAGATGGCTGTTCTTACAGCTACAGATAAGTAGAAAGCACCCTAAGGAACAAAAGCCATGGGGTAACACTTCCCTGATGTTTACTTCATGAAATGCTATTTACTTGAGTATGACTGACTACACCATATGTAAGTTAGCAGGCATTGTTTGACCCACGAGACTTAAAGATTAACTGAAAACAAGGTTGTCGAGCAAATTAAAAATTATGCACTGTCTTCAACATTTCTGAAGTGTTTTGACTCTGAATCTTCAGAACAATGACCCGCATTTTAAAGTTTAACTTCAATGGTACAAAATGATGGCACGAAATACAGACATTTAACAAGTCTTACAATCGTGTCTCATGTCTAGAATGTGATTATAAGAGTTGGCCAACTGCAGCACCATGTAGACATTAACAGTGGAAAATACAGATGGTTTCTGCTTAGCATTTGTTTGTAATAATAAAGTGTAAGTCAAGTTGCATTTTGTGCTGCATTTTAAACAGCTGTGTAAGAGCCAGTACAAAATCCAAAACCAAGTACAACTTAAAATATAACAGTGCTTGGTTTTTCTCAGAAACAGTCAGTGAACTGAAGAATGTTTTGATTACTTTAACTTGATATCATTTGTACATCTTGTTTTTTCAAGAAAATTAAACTTGCAGCTCATGCTTTTCCTGTCTATCATTGAGTCCCCCTCTCCTCCACCAGCTGACTAATTGCAAAGAAACCTGATGAGAGCAGAAGTCCCAGGGATATTAAATTCCATGTTTTGTTAAAAGAGACAGATGAGCAGCAGAAAAACTTAAGTGCTCAGCTGAGGGAAAAGCAAGAAGAGCCCATCCATTACGCATCAAGTTTGCTGAGCAATCTGTCCGTGCGTCACTCCAAATCAGCTAGAGCACATGATTTTACACTGCTGGCACAGGCAATGCAAAACCGTAGTAGGGATGAGAGGCTCCCGAGGGCATTGCAATACGGGGACAGATAACGGTGAACTGCTTTACTTCAATGTAATGGATGTTGCTGAGAAGAAACAATATTTGGTTATACCTGCTGGTCATGGGACAACTTGTCTAAATACCTACCTCTTCACATAACAAACTTCCGATACCTAAAGTAGTCACATATGCAGATACAGCATTTTTACTGTCACTGCTAGTTCAGCATGTCAGAATACATCCAGCTCAGTACACTAAGTGTTCAAACAAGCATTCAGATATGGAAAGCTGAAGATTAGTAAAGAATTGCTCCTCTGGCTATAGAGTACAGACCCTGGCCACACCATCCCCTGAGAGTTCAGACCATATAAACATCAATTCACTCTCAGGCTCTCTTTTGGAGTGAATAACCTAGTCCTGAAACAAAATCTGGGTAAGATTATGGAGACAGTTTGCTCAAAAACCTTTTCTAAAAGGCAACTGGAACAAGATCTTACCAGGTTAGGCTGCCATCACCTTACACAACCCTCCGACTTAATCCTGGGGCTGTGCACCCTCAAATTTCTTCAAAATCCTTTGGGGATCCATCTTGGGAATGCTGCACAGTTTCATATCATAAAATCACTGTCCTAGTAAGCTGTATTACAGCTCTCTCACTACTTCAGGTAATTTGAACCGAAATTCCTCTCCCCATAGCTATGTCTTAGGGTCACATAGGGACCAGAGGAGACCATGGGCCAAATATGGACTTTAATTTTTATGAACCTTCTCTGGCTTTGCACTTAGAAGATGCTTTTTATTATGGGGATGCCCTGCTACTCCATTGCTTAATTGTGTAAAAAAGGGCAAGAAATCCGAGGCTTAAATATTTTTTCTCTTCCTTTCCTCCTCCCCACCAAATTAAAGGTAAGAGGTAACAAGAAACAATTTTTTCCAGCATGTGGCAGCTGAAATGTAAACAGAAGCAGAGTGATTTTCTAACTATTCCAGACAGCATCAGACATGGACTAGATCCCACCTCTTCTCAAAATACATTTTGCTTGTACTAAACTGAGGCATACATTTCATGGTTTTTCCATTACTGCATCTCCACAGGATCTAGCATGTGGTTTTGCAGATATGGGCAGTGAGCTCACTTAAATTAAATCTTTAACTCTACTTAAACTCCACAACTCCTTTACGCAGACGTTGTTCTAACCACACACCAAGAGTACGCTTTGGCCTGTATCTTACCTGTATCTGCATGGTTAAGGACTCAATAAAGGCTCTCTGTCAGCTGGGTGACAGGAGCAAGACAGAGGTACCTTGTTAGAGATGTGTGAGGGACCACATCTGCACAGCAGTCACCTCTGGTCTGGCTTGTCTCACTGTGGCACAACAAAGAAGTTATGAAATGAAAATATAACCCAAATAAGGCTAAAAGAAAATTCATAAGATGTGGATCACTCTGCAGTATCAAGAGGTTGTTTCTCCTCTTCTTGGTGTTGTGGATTATAGTTTATGAATGGGTCTGAGACAGCAACAGTGGAGTCTCCCAGCAGTGAGGCTTTTGTTTTAATTCTATTGGCAAAAATGGACTCTGATATAACACCTGATTACCTATGTTATGGCTATCTTCCTACAGCAAGAAACATTACTAATGGTTAAAGTGGAGATGCTGCCAGAGTGTTTGTAAAAGGATGAATGAGAAGACTGATAAGAATATGTAAGCCACACAGCTGAGTATTTCTGGGTACTATAAGCAACCAGCAAAGGAAGGTCCTTCCAAACAGAATCGCCTTAGAAAATAAGTTATAAATTTTTAAGGCATAGTCTATGGAATAAAATTCTGCCACTTTGCTAATTCACTGTTTTTTGTTATCCTTGAGATTCATACTCCTTCAGCTCTCATCGTTAACAAGTGAGTCTCACAGAGTTTGAATATAGCATTCAATCGCAATTTGGAGGCAGCACACAAGTAGTTGTGCATAAAGTTCTGCTTAACTGCTGAGAAACTGAGGTATTGAGCAACTTTCCATTCCCACATTTGTGATATTCTATTGCAACGCTTTTCAGTTAGTGATAATCCTTTGTAATATCCTGCTTCCTCCAAATAATATTGACGTGGCTTTACATTTACTCACTTATGCATATGCATAAGATCAGAGAACCACGTAATTTTTGTGAACCTTGACCCAACTCCTGTTTCCCCTTTACCTTCCTCTCTCCTTCCTTTCCCTGAATTCCTCACTGTCACACTATTTGCTAGCAGGGGAAACATATAAAAAATTAAAATATTTAAATCTTTTATTGAAGATGCAGGAAAAGATGTGAAGTAGAGCAGTAAAACTATTTGAAATGTAAACTGTTCAGCAAGGTTTTCATCTCGACTGTAACCAGGTATTCTGGTCTGCTTAAGACAATCCTAAAACACAGAAACTCTTCTGATATACTACATTACCCCAGGCTTTGACCAAGACACGAGATTTTCCTTTTTTCCTTCTCTCAAATCATTGGTTGGGAACACACCTGCTCCCAGCACTGTAGCAACGGGAGGTATCCTGTTCTTTGACAGTACAATATGACACAGGCTCTGCACGTGCCAGCCTCAGTTTTGCATGGGGTCACATAGCCCGGTGGAGAGCCTATTTCCACCTTGTGGGATCTCTTTGAGAGAAATTGTCCAAAAATCACCACACTGAACCTTGCACTCGGTTTCCACTCCATTTTCTACAGTAAAATCTTTGTGGGGAACAGTTCCCTCTCTTTCACACTACCATCTATGCATTTAATAATCTTCCATCTGCCACTAACGGGAGTCCTGCTAACATGCAGACAATCTCTGGGGTACCTCCGAGTCTTAGTTTCAGGCTAAATAGATGCTTGTGAAGGTAGGAAGGAAGCAGAAAACCAGCAGCAGCATAACCATCAGCTTCTGTCTCTGCCTCTTACTGGCAATCTTGTAGAGCAAATTAGGAGGTGTGATGAGGCCTAGCAAACTTTTCTCTCCATGTTGCTTTGTAAAATACTGATTTCAGTGCCCCACTGAATGCTGGCTGACACCTGTGGTGCAAACCCCTTGGCTTGCTACTGTTTTGTTATTGAAGAGAATCATAGAATCATTTAGGTTGGAAAAGACCTTTAAGATCATCAAGTCCAACTGTTAACCTAACACTGCCATCCCACCACTAAACCATGTCCCTAAGCACCTCATCTGCCTGTCTTTTAAATACCTCCAGGGATGGGGACTCGACCACTTCCCTGGGCAGTCTGTACCAATGCTTGACAACCCTTTCAGTAAAGAAATTTTTCCTAATGTCCAACCTAAACCTCCTTTGGCACAACTTGAGGCCATTTCCTCTTGACTTATCATCTGTTACCAGGAAGAAGAGACCAACCCCCACCTCACTACACCCTCCTGTCAGGCAGTTGTAGGGAGTGATAAGGTCTCCCCTCAGCCTCCTCTTCTCCAGGCTAAACCACCCCCGTTCCCTCAGCTGCTCATCAGCCTTGTACTCCAGACCCCTCACCAGCTTCGTTGCCCTTCTCTGGACGTGTTCCAGCAATACAATGTCTTTCTTGTAGCGAGAGGCCCAAAACTGAACACAGAATGCACTTAAAAATAGGAATGCAAATAAAGAATTTTGGAAATAAAATTGATACACAAGCAAAGGATACTAGTAGGGTTCAGCAATGTTTAAGATGGAGCTGAAGCTGGGGTCACACTCACATCCTCTCAAAGACCTATTCTCACCAGACCCTCTCTCAGGAAGATGATGCCTGGTGTGTGCAGGGAACTGGGAAGAGGAGGGATGGCATCTGAAACACGGAAGTTCATTCTTCTCAACTCACCGACTGCCAGTTGTCATGAACGCCCTTCACAGAGACTTTATTCATGGCCTTCAGAAAAGGACTGGCAGGCAGATAGTCACCTCAGTATTTTGTCTGCTGACAAAGCACAATTTCTGACACACCAACTGTATCCCCTTTAAAATTCTATCTTTTGGTAGACCTTATGCATAGCCTTTTTTCCTTTCACTCTTGCTGACTTCCATAAGGAGTTTTATGTTGCTTCTGACAACACGTAGTACACGGCTGTGCAGAAAATCACCGGTCTTTCCCCAGGAGTGTGAAGCACTCACAGAGGAAATAATTTTTGTTATCTTTAGCCCTGAGAAAACCCTAGAAGAAAGGTGCAGGCACAGTCTATGCTCTGTTCAGGGAGAAATGCTGAAAACCAAGCGTGCTTGGTAGGGGACACCATAGAAAATAGCTTTCCCGCTGTAACAAGCACCTACTAAATATTTCTCAGGGATTTTAACTTGGCAGAATTTGGGCCTTATTGTCCATGAAGATAAGAAAAGACGCACTTGGCAACTGGGAGGGACCAACCTCTGCTGCGGAGGATAAAGAATGAAACTTCTTACTTAAACACAAAATAGCATCTTCATTCCTGAACAGTTTTAGTTGAATTTTTTGAAAGAAACATCTTGTGCAGGCATGGGACTCTCTAGCCCAAATATTTAATTTAGAGAAACTTGTGACTGAAAACAAAATCTTTTGAAGGAAAATAACACTAACTAAAGGTATGTCTCTAGTCAAATACTGAAGATTAAATTGTCATCTCATTTTCACCACTGGAAAAGATCTTTGAAGTAATTGCAGTTACATAGAATTTGTCACTAAATAACTGAAAGCAAAATCTGGTCATGGCAATCCAAATGGTTTTATGTGATTTATGAAGACAAGTTGACTGAGATTATTTTACACCTGTTGTGCTTTTACATGGCAGTGAGGTTTTCCTGAATGACCCTTTTCTTATGATGCAAAAGACATGTTTACGAAATTGTATATATACATACACACAAACACACATGTGTGCCTGTACATTCACAAAGAATAGAAGGTGCTACTCTTACATTACCAGTGCAGCAGTAATCTTACACAGCAAGCAAATGAAATAAAAATAGTAGAACGGATCAGTTTCTGTTCCATTTTCCATTTGTACATTTCTGATGTACAAAATACATCAAAGACAATAGCAGCAGAGAGAAAAAATATTTTAAAGTTGTCTAAGGGGTATTATAAAAGACTTCCATTTTGTGATTAAATTTAAGTTTAGGAATGATGTTTGATGTATTTTGAAACTCTGCCCACTCAGATTGATTAAGTTTGTGAAAGGTTACCTGTCAAACGCTATGTCAGTGATATGAAAACAGACAGCCAGTAAATCATCCTTCCAATATAAACATCAACTAAAAATAAATAAATGTCTGCAGCAGAATGCCAGCTTGATGTTCCATTAAGATGAATGTTAGAAACCATGAAGCAAACTAAAAATTGATGACAAGAAATCTGTAAAAAGAGACAGTAGCTTATGGTCAAATTAGGAAACTGTTAGTAAAACTAAGGAACTGAACAGTCAACAGAAAATCCAGCATAGTCTTTTAAAATAAAAAATTGCTGCAAGTTAACCTTGTTTGTGACTAATAATAAACCATATGCATATGAAAATACTTAGAAACATTTGAAAATTGAACCATGCAGTGTAAACTCATGGTTCTGTGTAAGTCTCAGAAGTACTTCTTGTCATATGTTTATTCTTATGAAAACATTGTATAAATAAACTTTGTATGTTTATGTCATTGTCTGGTTTTAGCTCGAAAAAATGTAGAAGTTCCCATCAGGACTGGTTCTTCACGGTGTTAGAAACATACAGTTTCTGGAAACATATACTGAAAAGAAACATATAGTGAAAAGAAACATGTACTGGAAGCAGCTCCTATCAAAGTGGTGTGGCTTGAATCTAATCTGAAGCAAACACAGAAAAAAAGGACAAAAACCACAGGAGGTGAAGCGGTAGAAGGCAGGGAGGAAATCAGGTGTAATGAAAATAGGGAACAAACAAATTGCATTTGCTAGTGCGCAGCATCTAAGCTTTACGCGAAGGTTACTGGATCTTTTCACTAGCCTTAAAAAAGAATGAGAAAGATATGTAATTAAGATAGATGGCGGGTTATATAGGTTTATGCACAACATCCCGACTTTAACTACAGCGAGTTATTGGCTTTCTTATTTAATTTAAAAATTAATGAAATGGGAAAATTACATGGAAAATACAAATGAGAAAAGCAGAGGAAACGGAAGGCGCTGGAGCGATCCGGAGCCACGCAGCTAGCAGCTAGCGGGGAGATGGACGGCGTGCCTCGGGGCAGCGCGCCGGGCAGCAGGGGTGGGGAGGGCAGCGAGAGGGCTGAGTCACGCAGGGATCTAAAATCCTCAACACCAGCGATCACAGGCAGCGGCGGGAGGCAGGCAACTGCACTGCACGCCAGGCAGCGAAGAGGAGGAAGAGGTCAGAGATGGTAGGGACCAAAATTCCCAGGATACTTTAAATTCCATCTCTTTCAGTTACAACATCATAGCCAGGGAACTGAAGACAAGCGGCGCGGGACCTGCCGAGCACCTGTTGTTCACTCCCGTTTTGTTTAAAAACCCACGTAGCCTTTTGGCACCAAGCCTCTTACGTCTAAACAGATAATCAGGCTCTTGTGTTCAGGAACGAGGGATTGGTATGGTGGCTGTACTTCACAGCCGCTGGCCTTCTGGGAAACATCATGACAGTGCGATGTGAAATCAGTTATCAAGTTACTAGCTAAAAATCTTCAGGGCTTGCAAAAAGCAAGGAATAAAAGCCTAGGCATGTTCCAGCACTTTCCTGGCGGGTACACAGTCCTGCGAATCTTCACCGGGGCCCCTGTTACGGCATTGACTGGGAGAAGTACACCCGTGCCTCTGCCAGCTTATCCGAACCGCGCCGTCCCCGCCTGAGGCCTTGGCGGCAGGTAACGGCTCGGCACACAGGCGCAAAGGCGGGATTAAAGCCTGGTTTAGATCCCCACTTACTCGCGTTTACTTTGCTCATTTTCCTCATGAAATCTTGGCATGGAAATATGAAGATGTACTGGCAAGACACGGTCGGGGGAGATGCAGTCCTTGAAATGCATTTCTCTCCAGTATTGTGCTTTTTTTGGTTTTTTTTAATTTGAAAAAGCAAACAGGCTCTGCTCGAAGGGCACGGCCTTTACAGCCAACACAGCTTCTGATTTTCCTGGGAACTTCCCGGACAAACGAAACAAACGAACAGATCCTTCCCTCCCGCCCCCAAGGTCAATCCTCCCCCAAAAGCCGAATGTTTTGGGGCTGCCCCCCCACAC
>NW_009260080.1:1907705-1909103 GCF_000687185.1 Egretta garzetta
GTGGGGGCGCGTTTGTTTTAAGGGAAGTGTTATTTCAGGTCTCTGAATCAGAAGCCGTGGAGGTGGAAGAGCCTTTCCGCTAGTGAAAGGGCGCTGCGGTACAGGGAAGGCGAGCGCATCCATGGGTTCACTGTGCAGCAGGTAAGCGTCGCCCTCCGCCTGCGTTTCCTCCGTGTTGGTATAGATAATTCCTCCCTTGGCTGGCAAACGCCTGAGTGAGGCCAGGAGTCTGCATGCTAAATATTTGCGCAGGTGCTTTGGGTGGTCAGTTAAAAAATGATACAGTAGTTACTTGTCGTTATCCCTCTGCAACCAGACTCTTTAGGTTCCTATAGGGAGCTAACTTCTTAGAGTAAATAACAGACCCGGGAGTTGGTGTCTGCAGCAGATGTTGAGCATTCAGTGCGGTCTTCTAAAAGTCCTGACGGTTAACCGAGCTTCCCTTTGTGCTGTTTTATAGAAGACATTCAAGTAATATGGTCCTGGTTTCAGTTGGGACAGAGTTAATTTTCTTCCTAGCAGCTGGCATAGTGCTGTGTTTTGGATTTAGTATGAGAAGAATGTTGATAACACCCTGATGGTTTAGTTGTTGCTGAGCAGGGCTTACACCAGGCAAGGACTTTTCAGCTTCCCCTGCTCTGCCAGGGGCACAGGAAGCTGGGAGGGGGCACAGCCAGGACAGCTGAGCCCAGCTGGCCCAGGGGCTATCCCAGACCCCAGGACATCAGGCTCAGTATATAAATGGAGAAAGTTGGCTGGGGGGCAGCGATCGCCGCTTGGGAGTGGGCTGGGCATCGGTCAGTGGGTGGTGAGCAATTGCATTGTGCATCACTTGTTTTGTATATTCTTTTATTATTATTGTTGTTGTAATTATTACTATTCCTTCCTTTTCTGTCCTTTTAAACCGTCTTTACCTCAACCTATGAATTTCACTTTTTTTTCCCCACGATTATTTCCCGCATCCCACTGGGGAGTGGGGGGAGTGAGTGAACGGCTGCGTGGTGTTTACCTGCCTGCCAGGTTAAACTGCAACAAATATTTCTCCTAAGCTGCTTTTAATACCTTTGTTAAGAACCTGCAATGGAAATAATAAGTGGAATTTCTTTTTACTTTTTTAAAGAAAAAAGCAGAAGCAGAGAGTAAAGGTTATTTGCAAAAAGTGATTGCTGGTGACAGAGCTGGTGGTAGAGCTGGGTTCTTTGATTTTTCTTTTGCTGCCCTAACTACTGGCATTTGAATGTATGCCTTTTCTTTGCATTTCTGGTCAAGTTGTTCTGGTCTTAATATCTATATAGAAGAGTATAGTTCTTTGGTTGTAGTATATTTTAATTGTTTTTTTAAACTTTATTTTCCATTTGCATTCTTCTTCCTCCCCCCCCCCCCCCCCCCCCCCCCCAC
>NW_009260080.1:1909115-1933216 GCF_000687185.1 Egretta garzetta
AAAGGATTTATTTAATAGCATATATGCCAGTATTATATACAGGGTCCACAAACAGATCATTGCTGTAGCATCCAGGATTTATTTGACCTAGTTGCAGTCATACTGTAATACAGATATTTTCTTCCAACGCAGGTGACGGCGGTTCCTGAGCTGTTCCTGACTGCAGTGAAGCTTAGTCATGACAGTACTGGAGCCAGATATTTACATGTGGCTCGAGAGGACTCCAATAATCTATTCAGGTAAAACATTAATATAAGTATAGCATGCTCCATCTCAGCATCAAATTGTGGTTTATAAATAGTAATCCAGCTTCATAACTGGATTTTTCTGTGATAACAAAGGCAATAGTACTTCCCTTGAGGGATGTCCTTAGAGTTTTTCAGGTTGGAACGGATGTCATGAGGCCTGTTGTTCAACCTGCTGCTCAAAACAGGGTCAGCACTTAATTCAGATGAGGTTCCTCAGATATTTATCCAGGAGAAAATTTCCAGAGACAGATTCTACAACCTCTCTGGGCATTCTGTTCCCAATATTCAACTGTCTGTATGGTGTTGTTTGGTGGTTGTTTGTTTTTTTTTTTTCTTTAAGATCAAGTGGAACCTCCCTTGCTTCAATTTATGAACATTATCTCTTGTCCTTCCATCATACATATCTATGCAAAGAACCTGTCTTCTTCATAACCTCGTTGTGGTTATTGGAAGGCAGCTGTTGAATCCCCTTGATGCCTTTCCTTTCCCAAGCTAAATGAGCCGAGTTTCCTCAGCCTCTTTTCACGGGGCATGCACTCCAGCCCCTGACCATCTTTGTGGCTCTCCACTAAACTACTTCAAATTTATTATCATCTCTTCTCTGTTGGTGAGCCAAAACTGGACTTTCCGATAAATTGCCTTATAGCTGCAAGATGTAAACCAGTTCTTCTTACTGTAACCTTCCACAAAGTTTTTTCTGAGCCTGTTGGCTAAAAAAGAAATGTGTTTAGGGTATGTGCTGAAAACTTCTGTACCACCTCTAGAAATAGAAGTACAGACGTTGTACACCCTCTAGAAGTGGCTGAGCACTCAAGAGTCTTAAGAACTCAATAACTCTGTGTCCTGCTGTATGCCATGTTCGTTACTAGGCAGTGATAATTTTCCCATAAATCTCAGGTGCAGATAGGAGATGGATGGGACTTCTCATCACAAACAACTGCATTCCTCTCTGTGCTCTCTGTCTTGCAGTATACAATTCCGAACCACTCCAATGGACAGCACTGGGGTCCCACATATCCTCGAGCACACTGTGTTATGTGGTTCTGAAAAGTATCCTTGCAGAGATCCATTCTTCAAAATGTTAAACAGGTCGCTGTCCACTTTCATGAATGCATTCACAGGTGAGCCTAAAGTAAATAATACCACTTAAAATACATGAGGTTTTATTGCAGTAGAGCTGTCTGTCGTCTCTCCTTAATTTCCCTTTGGAGAGCCATTATTATTAAGTGTGAATGTTGTGAGTGAGAGATTAAAAAACTAACAAGGCAAGGCAACAAAATAGATCTTGTTCATTTGGCAGTTACAAAGCCCCAGTAGAGCTGGATCTTTATAGTGTACACCAGTGCATTTAATTATTTTTATATATATGGCAAAAGCAAAGTTTTCATGGTAAAATAATTGCAGCATTGAACTTCTGTGTACTCCTCAGGAAAAATATGTATCGTTTAGCAAGTTTCTTCCAGTTATTTATATAGAGGAAAGATTAAAAATAAATGAGAGCAAAACCCATCTCAGACTTTCTAAACTTCTGATCTTTTTACGTTTATTTATACACAGCTAGTGATTACACACTCTACCCATTTTCAACACAAAACCCCAAGGACTTTCAGAATCTCCTGTCAGTATACTTGGACGCAGCTTTCTTTCCATGTTTGCGGCAACTAGATTTCTGGTAAGATGTGGACAGCTTGAAATGTATACAAACCTTAAATTGAAAAACAAACAAACAAAACCCAAAGACCTTCAAACTCCCAACACTACCTGTTACTAATTTTTTCAGGCAAGAAGGTTGGAGGTTAGAACATGAGAACCCAACTGATCCTCAGACACCTCTAGTCTTCAAAGGAGTTGTTTTTAATGAAATGAAAGGGGCATTTGTAAGTTTTGTGAATTTTTGTTTTAAGCTCTTATACGTGGTGAAGCAGCTTAAGCCGCAGGTTATCAATGGCGTTATTGCACCCGCGATTTCCAATCCTCCTTTGTGAAATTTGAGTCCTCAGTGAAGTCAGCAATCTGTTACAAGGTTATTCTTAAAGTTAACCTGTTGAAAGTTTGTTTACATATAAAAGAACGCCTTGCTAATGGATTTTATTGTAGAATTTTCTTTTAAATTGACATGATAACTTGGCTGGTTTTATGGGACTACAGAACAAAGTGTTTATGGGAGGAGGAGCTCTTGTGTAAGTTAGAGCTCTGAGGTCTTCTTATTGTGTGCCTTTTATTTTTAAAATCTGTTTTGATGACTTTACTGAAATGCGGTGTTTTCCTCTTAAGACAGATAATGAGAGGATATTTGCACAGCACCTGCAGAATAAAATCCTTCCTGATCACACTTACGGCGTAATATCTGGTGGAGATCCATTATGTATTCCTGATCTTACATGGGAGCAGCTTAAACAGTTCCATGCCACACATTATCATCCAAGCAATTCCAGGTATCTGAAATTGTGACTAACTTACTAGGTTATATAGAGTTAGCACTGTTCCATTTTTTTGTGAGGGAAAACCAGCAATACAGTGTTCCCATACATTTGGCCAGCAACTTGGATAACCTATGCCCATCAGCAGCTAGGGCATCACTGAAGCAAGGAATTTGTGGAGGGAAGTGAAGGGTCAATTGGAAGCAGGGACTACTGAGAGAGAGAGATATGACTGATTTTTCTAGAGTACCTCTGCCTGTTTGACTGTGAGGATTTATTTTGTGGATTTTTGTTTATGGATGATTCACTTTGAACTCACATGGGTTGGAGGGAAATTGAATGTACTAATAAGTATTTGGCAGTAATGTTAAGGAGTTACAATTTAAGTAGTGGTGGTGAGTCTAGGGGTTCCTGTCCTCCTTGAATTCAACACAGATTAAAAGTTATAATAAGAAGTTGTACATGAAGGGCTGTTTATTTGCTTCTGAATCACACATTACTGTATCAGGTTCTAAATAATGGATATCCATTTGAGTCGGCTACTAATTCTGTTGGTACTGCTAAAAGCCATCTTATTTGAAAATTTGGAGGTGATATGGAGGGAAATCTGTAGTATCTTTCTTTCTTCTAAACCAATTTTGCAGTCAATCTTTTAGTCTGATTAATTCACTTATGGAACATCAACTCGTGTCATGATAGTGAATTTACCATCCTTTGTTTTTCTCATCATCCCAAGTATTCTATTGTACCTGTGTTCGGATTTTAGTCAGGGAATAACATTTACCTGAAACATACCTCATACTCATATTTAATCTAGAGGCAATCAGCAATGTTTCTTATAGTTACTGGTGTGTGTTTTGGTAGACTGACCTGCAGAACCCAGCCATGTTTTATAGATCAGTTGAGATCATCGTATTTTACACGTTATGTGTGAGTACCATAAGAATTTTGTCTTCTGGAACTTTAGAGCACTGGGATTCTGGCTTCAATTACTAACATTTTTTTCTTGGAACATTGCATATTGCTGCAACTAAACAAATTCTTTTTTTTTTTTTTGTGGGTTCCAGAGCATAAAACAGGAGCTGGAAAACGTTGTGGAATTTTACCAACAGATCCAGGGGTTTTATGTATATGGCAAGCTGATGGGCCTTTAGTCTAGGTGCCTTACAAAGCATCTTCCCTTCTAGATGTAACTGAATCACTGGAAATTACATGAAATTCAGAATATAATAAAAGCTGTTACTGTCAATTCCATGTAAAATCTGATGCTTAATCCCAGTCTTTCATTTGAAATGCAGATTTTTCACTTACGGTAATTTTCCACTGGAGCAACATTTGAAACAAATACATGAGGAAGCATTGATAAAATTTGAAAGAATTGAATCAAACACTGACATCCCAAAACAGAAACTCTGGGAAAAGCCTGTAAGTATAAAAAAAAAAAAAAAAACCACAAACCAAAACACAAACAAACAAAAAAACCCAAAAAAATGAAACAAAAAGAAACAATGCACATCCAATCTTGGAAGTGCAGAAACTTAATATAACAGGTTAAGATTTTAGCTCAGCCTGCTGGCTTTACTTGTTTAGAAGCGTATTTGTGTGTAAATGAGCTGAAGTATTTTTATTTTTGGTTAAAGCAAAGGAAAAACTACATTTACTTTTGAGTTTCAGTAATGTAATGACTACGTGCAGTGTTTTATTTTTCTTATTTCCAGCTTTCAAGTCCCTCAGCATTTGGAGCATTGAAGCATTTATTAAAGGGAAGTGTTTAGAGCTGCTTACCAAATACTGATACTTAATTGTCAGGAAATATGCCCTCCAGTGGTACCTAAACTTCCAAATATTGGTGTCAAAAATAACTTTTTCTGTTCTCCCCTTTCCCTCCTTGGCTTGTCTAGAAGCTTAAGCATTTCTTTGAAACCCATCTCAGAGAGTTAATTATGGCCACATTTTCTTGATCAGCTCCTCTGTTTCTCCACTTGTAAAAACTGAGATATGACTCATACTTTTCACAATATCCTGTGTTTGTGATATACTTATGAATATTGAACTTACGCATGAGCATCTGTAAAACTACTTGAAATCTTTGGAAGGAAGATGCTATGAAGGTGCAAGCAGTAATTTTTTTATTTGTAACTCCTGCTCTGAGTTTAGTCTGCATCAAAAACATTTATTATACTTTACAGAGAGAACACAGAGTAACATGTGGCTTAGACTCATTTGCTGCCGATCCTTCCAAGCAGACAACTGTCAGCGTCAGCTACTTACTGACAGAGTAAGTGTGTCAAAATGAAATTGTGAATTAAAGGCTCATTTTAGAACTTTAAGCAAGATGCAGGCATATTTCATGTCCCCCAATCCCTCTTCATAAGTGTCATCTTTAAGTTAAATAATGTCATGGGAAAGCTAGACAAATCCTTCTTTAGCGAATGAAAATTGAATTGCTAAGCAGAATTTTTCCTGTCTTTTCCCTTAGCAGATAGACATAAGCAAAATCAGCCATTATTTTACAGAACTGTTCAGTGGATTAGACTTTTGGGAACGCTGGCTTCCTGTCTTTCAGTTTCCATAATCATTCAAATTTTGATTCATTCAAATTTCATTCATTCAAATTTCAATTTATTTTCGATTTTTCTGCTTTTCTGTATGACCATACTACTAACTTTTTCTGCACTTGCAGCCTAATTTAACTTGCTTTACTGCTAATTAGAAAAAGTGAAAGACTCAGAACTCTCTTAGTTCCGTAAGGTTTGGTGCAGTGTTCATAACTGACAATTATTTTTCCCTTGCTCCGTCTACGCTGTTTTATAGAAGTAATTCTTCTGAAATGAGCTCAGTGATGCTGGGTATCTCGTATTTGTAGCTTGGTGTTTTTTAAGAACTGTCAATCTTTCTTCAGTATTACAGACACTTTTGAAACGTTCACACTAAGCCTGTTGTCTTCACTGTTGGTTGATGGGCCGAATTCTCCTTTTTACAAAGCCTTAATTGAGTCTGGTGTTGGTACAGATTTTTCTCCTGATGTTGGGTAAGTGTTGCAATTTACACTTCATCACTATAAGCGATATTAGAAAAGTTAGAAACCACTATTAAGTTGAGAGAAGTCATCTCTTATACAGGCAATTTACACCAGAATAATGTTATTTTAATATTTTAATATCTTAAGAGTTTCTGCTGATGATCTATAAAGCATTCTCAAGTGTAATTTTTGTCTTGTCAATTTGATAAAAGCTATGTTAGTTTAAAGAAAGTTGTACTGCCTAAAGCTTATGAACAAGAAAAATACATAGATAAAACATGGTATACCTTCAATGCCCTAATTTACTTGGGATTTTCATGTTGGCCATTTAGTATTACTCAGAAGAGTTTGCTAGCTTTTCTCTGTAGTGTGTTACCTTTGCTTTTTTGCTTTAATTCTGTATTTTAGTAGTAGGTAGGTTTGGCAAAAATGCGCTTTTGTGTAGTTTAGCTGCCATTAACTTGCCATTGCCTCCATACAGGGTATTTCTGCCAACACTTACTTATTCAAAGTGTAGCTCTTGCAGCCAGTCTTCTGAGCTCGCTCTGCTCTGCAGACTAAGGGTGGGTGGATTGTCTTCACCTAGCTACAGGCTCAGCTGCTCATCGTAGTTTGCCTTTATTGTCAGCAGAACGAAAGAAGCACTGTCAGGGCATGATTCATCTGTCTGATTTTTAGACTTGAGGATGACAAAATCATGCCTTTGTCTCCACTGGCTGTCTCAGATGTTTGAGTGGGAAATGTTAATATACTCATCCATATTTTAATGCCTTAAGGGTACTCTGCCTGGCTTGAACTGTCTCTGTGCCACATCTTGGGTTTCCTGCAAGTGTCATGTCGTGCATGCCAGTGCCATCTTAATCACAGGACATGGCAGTAGAAATCAGTCTTTAGACACTGAAACGGTGATTCAGTTTTACGTTTTGTCTGCTGAGCCTTTTCCAGGTTGACTATATTAATATGGTGTTGAACTATACAGTGAGTTTGCTTTAATTTGCCTTAGTGACTGTGCTGATGAATAAATCTAGCAGAATAAGTCTGAGTATCAGTGAGAGATCAGTATTCCAAAATTCAACGTCTGAGTCTGTCACTGAATCCCTTCTGTGTTTTTTAGACATGAGATAGTGGATGTTTAGAGTTGATGAACACCTATTGCTTTTTGTTTGTTGGCTGTTCAAACTGCTAGGTGTTCTGTATTTCTGCAAGTGTCAATTTGTCTCTCTAAAGATGACTTCTTATTGTTAACCCTGTCTGACACCTTGAACAAAATTATCTTTACTTTTTTTTTTGTTTGAAGTGCTATTGAAAATAATTCCAACAAACATGGAACACTTCACCTTCACCACTTTACAAATACTGCTTTAAAAGTACAAATTTAAAAATACCATCCTACTCACCTGCTTAAGTAGAATGTATGTGTTTGGCATTACAGGCAGCTAAAATTTTCACCTTAGAAAAACAGACTTCTTTACCTGAAAGTACTTACAGATGAATGGGAAGATGAAAAGACAAGACCAGCTTTTCTTCTGTAACTGTTTTTCTTTCTCTAATATCATATGCCATATGTTTTCTTAACAGTGCACTACTACTACTGCAATTGATCAAAAAAATGCTTTTAAGTTCCATTTCTTGCCTCTTTGGTAATTATTTTTCTTTCTATCTAGCTTTTAAAATCCTGTGTGTGTGTTTATGTGGTCATTATGGGTGTTTTTCCCCTTCTTCTGCCTTTGCTGGCAGGTTTAATGCTTAAGTTCTAGTACTTGTCACTGAGTTGAGTATGTTTTATTCTAGGTTTAATGGCTCAACAAGAGAAGCTTATTTCAGTGTAGGTCTGCAGGGTATTGCTGAAGGAGACATTGATACTGTGAAACAGATAATTGCTAGAACAGTTGACGAAGTTATTGCGTGAGTAATGCTAAATTTTTGAGAATACTGTTTGTTCTTTCATACAGTCTTACAATTACGTATTAATAATATAATAATATATAGGCATATAATAATACAGGCATATATGTAACATGCCTTAAGAAATTAGTTATATTAAAAATAAATGCACCAAAGAAGCAGTCATATTGTTCAATACTCTTAAAACTTATTTCTGCTAACTTCTTCTATTGTAGCATATTAATCAGCGTAACCTTCAGGATTTTAATGACATTAGTGCAGTTTCACTAAATGACACAGCATGATAAGATTATTTCATATCAATTTTAATTCCGTGTGGAAGACACTATGTTGTAGTGCTTCTTTTATCGATGTCATAATTCATTTTTGTAACTTCACTTAAAGTGATTAGTGTTAATGGATATGATTTCCTTCTCTCATGACCCCTTCCCAAAGGAAAGGATTTGAGGAAGATAGGATTGAAGCTCTACTTCACAAAATTGAAATCCAGCTGAAGCATCAGTCTACAAGTTTTGGACTTGCCCTGACATCTGTAAGTCTGTATGTGTGCTTGTGTGTGGTGTTTAGGAATGGATAAGAAATTTACTCTCTGCATCTGTACCAAATATGGAGTCATTTTATAGGCTCTTGATATGTAAAACTTTTCACTGGCTACTGCTGTAATAGAGGCATGCTATACTGGCTGCTGTCACAGAATGGCAAGCGTTGGAAGGGACCTCGGGAGATCTTCTAGTCCAACCCCCCTGCTAAAGCAGGTTCACCTAGAGCAGGTTGCACAGGACATCATCCAGGCGGGCTTTGAATATCTCCAGAGAAGGAGACTCCACAACCCCCCTGGGCAGCCTGTTCCAGGGCTCTGTCACCCGCAAAGTAAAGAAGTTCTTCCTCGTATTCAACTGAAACCTCTTATGTTTCAGTTTGTGCCCATTTTCCCTTGTCCTGTTGCTGGGCACCACTGCAAAGAGTCTGGCTCCGTCCTTGTGACATCCACCCTTGAGATATTTGTATGTGTTGATGAGGTCCCCTCTCAGTCTTCTCTTCTTCAGGCTAAACAAGCACAACTCTCTCAGCCTTTCCTCATAGAAGAGATGCTCCAGTCCCCTCATCATCTTTGTTGCTCTCCTCTGAACTCTCTCTAGGAGTTCCTCATCTTTCTTGATTTTCAAAAATTGAAAAGAACAACTATATTTTTCTATGGAATTCAGGGTTGTACTGCTGTAATTTAACTTAAAAATTCACAAGTGAAAATGTACACTAATTAAATTCTCGGCTTAAAATTTTGATACCTAAGCTGTTATGGAAAACGCGTTCCACAGCAGAATGTGATGTCTTTGAGAAGTCTGCAAGTTGTTGTAAAAAAAAAAGCTGCGGTATTTGCAGTCAGTTTGGAAATCAGGGCCTCCTGCTGCCACCCACTCTCCAGTGTTCTCTGGGTTTTTTTGGTGCTCTGCAGCAACTTCATTTGCTTAGCAGCTCTTTTGCTTTGTGTCTCTCGAGTGTTGTATCTTCAGTATGAACAGGAGTTCATTCCTCTGGCATTCAAAGTTAGGGTAAGAAGCAGAGTCCTGGGTTAACATGAGACTTGTAAATTGGAGAGCACAACCAAGAACTGTTTCAAATCAGATTGCCATACAATGGAACAGACAAATTGTGGATATTTAATTGCCTGTCATGTTTCATAGAAGTATCTGGCAAAATTTGCCTGATTTTGATAGCAAATACTTTCTAGCATGTCTTCAGATTGTGTGAGTAATTCTGTGTGATGAAATATTGATGCATATAGTTTGTCTCAACATTTTTAAGTCTTGAAGTTGATTCAACTCTTAGGACTTAATTCTAGAACAGAAAGCTCTTAAACAATTCTTACTTTTAAAGACCAAACAGTCATGCAGCATTTGGTGTTAATGCTCCCACAGAAGAGGGTTATATTTCCGTTTGTTTCCCTGAGGTCATATTTTAGAAGTTGACTTTGAAAAGGGCCTGAAAGGGACATAGTTATAGCTAAAGCAGTCATACAATCATAGAATGATTTGGGTTGGAAGGGACCTTCAAAGATCATCTAGTTCCAACCCCCTGCCGTGGGCAGGGCTATCTTTCCATTAGACCAGGTTGCCCAAAGCCTCATCCAACCTGACCTTGAATACTTCCAGTGACGGGGCATCCACAACTTCTTTGGGCAACCTGTTCCAGTGTCTTGCCACCCTCATTGTAAAGAATTTCTTCCTTATGTCCAACCTAAATCTGCCCTCTTTCAGTTTAAAACCATTGTTCCTTGTCCTGTTAACTAGAGGGCCCGGTAAAAAGTATCTCTGCGTATTACAAGCCTCCTTCATATATTGAAAGGCTGCAATAAGGTCTCCCTGAAGCCTTCTCTTCTTCAGGCTGAACAACCCCAGCTTTTCTTCATAGGAGAGGTGTTCCATCCCTCTGATTTTTCTGGTCTTCTTCTGGACCCGCTCCAACAGGTCCACATCTTTCCTGTGGTGGGGGCCCCAGAGCTAGATGCAGTATGATAGGTGAACCATTGGCTGAAGGGTGGGGCTCAAAGAGTTTTAGTAAATGGGGTAACATCTGACTGGTGGCTAGTCACTACTGTTGTTCTGCAGGGCTCAATTTTAGGGCCAGTTCTCTTCAAATGTTTTTTTTATCAATGACCTGGGCACAGGAGTTGAGTTTGCTGACAATACTAAAGTAGGAGGAGCTGGGAGAGAGTGGTAGAGCCCTTGATTGCCTTGAGAGTAAAGAGGCCTTGCAGAGAGATCTTGATAGATTAGAGCACTGAACAATCACAAACTCTATGAAATTTAACAAGGACAAATGTAGATTCTGCACCTGGGACAGTATAATCCTGGATACACATATAGACTGGGGGACAAGGCTGGACTGCAGCCCTGCAGAAAGGGATCTGGAGGTTTTCATTGGTGGTGAAGCTTAGTATGAGTCACATAAAGCCAAAAAGGGCCAACCATATCCTAGGGTGCGTTAAGCAGTGTATAGCTAACTGGTTGAAAGGAGTGATTGTCCCACTACACTCAGCATTGGTGCAGCCTCACGAGTGCTGTGTGCTGTTTTGGGCTCCACAATATAAGAATGACATAAAAATATTAGAAAATGGCCAAAGAAGGGCAACAAAGATGCTGAAAGGACTAGAGGGCATGCCTTATGAGGAGCTGCTGAGGATACTGGATTTGCTCACCTTGGAGAAGAGGAGACTGAGGGGTGACATCATTGTTGTCTACAACTCCCTCATGATGGGGAGTGGAGCAGGAGGTGCTGGTCTCTTCTCTCTGGTGTCCGGGAATAGGACACGAGGAAATGGCTTCAGGTTGCATCAGGGAAGTACAGGTTAGATATTAGGAAAAAGTTCTTCACGGAGAGGCTGGTCAAACACTTGAACAAGCTCCCCAAGTGTACTGTTTTTTATTGGGATAGAGTTAATCTCTTCATAGTAGCTTGTATGGGGCTACATTTTGGATTTTTGCTGAAAACTGTTGATAACACAGGGATGTTTTAGTTACTGCTGAGCAGTGCTTACACAGAGTCAAGGCCTTCCTTGCTTCTCACCCTATTAGTGAGTAGGCTGGGGGTGCACAAGAAGCTGGAAGGGGACATGGCTGGGACAGCTGACCGCAGCTGACCAAAGGGATCTTCCAGACCATATTATGTCATGCTCAGCATATAAAGCTGGGGATAGAAGAAGGAAGGGAGGGGTGTTTGCAGTGATGGTGTTTTGTCTTCCCAAATAATTGTTACATGTGCTGGAGCCCTGCTTTCCTGAGATGGCTAAACACAAGCCTGCGGGTGGGAAGCAGTGAATGAATTCCTTATTTTGCTCTGCTTGCATGCAGCTTTTGCCATACACATTAAACTGTCTTTATCTCAACCCATGAGTTTTCTCGCTTTTACCGTTCCGATTCTTCCCCCCGCATCCCCCTGTGAGGGCAGTGAGTGAGCGGCTGTGTGGGGCTGAGCTGCCAGACAGGGTTAAACCATGACACCGAGGAACTGGTCGTGGCCCCAAGCCTGTCAGTGTTCAAGAAGTGTTTGGACAACGTTCTTGGATATATGGTTAAACTTTAAGGTTCCTTACCAAAAACCATCACTGTTATTGTAATGACCCAATGGAAGCCTCAAATAATGAGTGACTACTTTAATTTCAAGAGAATTAACTGGAGCATATTCTAAAAGAATGGTGTTCTTTAAAACACATTAGCAATTTTCCACAGAATAGATAATAGATATTACTGAAAAAGTCTGGAAGGCTTACTGTACTTGCTTGTAATTAAAGGGGTAAGAAAAGAGAAGGTGATTTTGGCAGTTCTGATGCATTTGTTTTCTATATGCTTCTAGCGTTTTTCTTTCAAATGTCTTGGGATTTTTTTTTTTTATTTTGCTTTGTTTCATTTTTTCCCCGCTCACACAGAGTAGGTTTTGATATCCTGCCCTGTGGTGTGTTTGAAGAACTTTAAATAGCAACTCAAGCAAACTTAATAGTCTCAAACTAGAGAATAAAACTAGAATAAAAATCCTTCTAAAAGAAATATCCTAGGGATATTTCTAGTTATTTAGTATTTTATTTTTCTGAAGTCCCATCTACGTTACAGGTTTGAGTTGCCTTATTATCAATCATTTTATCTGACTGATGTAATAAATGGGTAGACTGTAATATTTATTTACTACTTTGTCTCTACTGCCTGTTCCTTTTTTCCTTCTTTCTTGGGCTGAAAAAATGAATTTATTTTAATGGGGGGGAGAAAAGAATATTACAGTAGATTTCCAGAATACAAATATACACACCCATGCAGAAGAAAGAAAGAAAGAAAGAAAGAAAAGGTGGTTTGGTATGACAAAATTAGAGCAGAGAATGGAGAGAACAGATGATGATGCAATAGTCCTTTAATCTAAACACAGATTTCAGCTTTTTTTTTTCCACTCCAGATATATTAGAACTAGTCATTATATGTCTGCTATTCAAATATAAATGATAAGGTGGTTACAGAACACAGATGCTGTCAGTTATAGAAATGCAGATGGATTGTCCTGCTTACCTAATTATTCTTTCCCACTCAGTATATAGCCTCCTGCTGGAATCAAGATGGGGATCCAGTGGAACTTCTGAAGATTGCAGATAAAGTCTCTCGGTTCAGGCAGTGCCTTAAAGAAAATCCCATGTTTCTTCAGGAAAAAGTTAAAACCTATTTTAAGGTAGGAGAACTTACAGAAAAATATCTGCAGTATTTTTAAATCACAATTTTATATTTAAAATTAAACTGAAAGCTCATTTTTCATAACTGTACTGCCTATTTTTAGGTGCAGATGAACAGCGGCACTTTTGAAATTCTTTAAGTTGTTTTGAAGGGCAGATCTATTATAGGTAACTGCCCCCCTGATTTAGTAGTGAGTAAATGCTGGTCCTTGTATACTCACGGAACGAGTAACAGTGGCATCGATTGAAATCTGTTTTCCTAAATGTACTATTAGTGTCTGGAAGTAGTAGGGAGCTGTTTTGGCTTTTGTAGAGAAGAAATACAGGTGCAGTATTTTTGAGAATGTCCTTTACTATGCAGTTCTGCTGAGGGGGCTGAGACAAACCCATGACTCAATAGGAGTTAATGAGAATAGTTGGATGTTCTTATATCAGAATATAATGTGCTGTTGCACATTGTGTCTGGAGATTAATACAGCAGGAAGGCTAGGAGCAAGGGATGCTCTTCATTCTGTCCATTTTACTATGCCTGGATAATTTTGCATTTCCCTCTTCAACTCTGTAGTCAACTGGGTTTCCATAGTCTTTCCACTTAAGCACGGGGGAGATAAACTGATAAAACAGAATCCGATTACATTGTCCCAAATTATAGGCAGTGTCTGTCAGTGACAGATGTTGCTGTTTGACTCCTACTTTGAAATGGTCAATTTTTGAGGTTGCTATCTTTTGAATAGCCTCCCACTATTATATAAAATGGAAGCTGCTTGAGTAATTCTGTTATTAAAATTCCACAGTCCAGTACAAAGAGAAATTCAACAGCAGTTGTGACACTTACATAATGCGTGGAGTTCTCTGGCAGCAGGACTGATGTAAAGCATTTCTGAGCAGGATAAGGCATGCACATTTTACATCATATGGGATCTCCGTGCACTCAAGCTTGGACAGGTTGGAAGAGGTGTTTAATGAAACCCTCCTGCATTTCACCAGATTCCCCATCTTAGAACATTCTCCAGTTAAAACCTGTGGCATGCTGCTCTGTAGCCTTATGTACAGTTGTTTAACCTTGATTTAATTAAACTAATGAGTACTGTGTGCTGTTGAGGGATTCTTAGTCTATACTAAAATTTTGCAGAAGGTTGTTCATGCTTGTTCTTGTGGTAAGCTGCCTCTCTTCCCCACCCTTGCAGCAGACTGTTCTATACGAAATTGCCTGTTTATGATACCTTTGATAATATGCAAGCCAAATGGTGCATAGGGTGTTTTTATCTACTGCTGATGAAGCAATAGTCTAAGGCAAAACAGGAGGAAGTTGCCCTCAAAAATTAATAATGCTTTGTTTTGGGATATGTGTCTGCAGGATAATCCACATAGATTGACTCTGTCAATGAGTCCAGAGGAAGACTACCACGATAAACAAGCAAAAATCGAAGCAGAAAAGCTGGAAAAAAAGGTCAATGCTCTTTCTGAAGAAGAAAAAACCCAAATCTTTGAAAAAGGTTAATGTGCTTTTTCATATTTTTCTTTGGGGTAACTGCTTAAAAACACAGCCAGTTTTTTAGCTGGTGTTCTGTAAAATATCTTAAATTCTCAGGCACTCTCCACCATTTGCTCTGAAAGGGATGATTTTTGTTGGAAGTTTGTGTATATGTGTTATGGAGCTATGCAGTGTAGCGTTAACACAGCAATGTATGATTGGTATATCCGATTAGTTTTAACACTCAAAAATAGAATGATCAAGGTTTCCAGTAGGGCAGAAGAAAGGAAGTTGGTTTAAAATACTGATCTGCTCTTTCTTTCCCATGTAAACTTGCCCTAAGTACAAGATGAATTCCACCATCTATCCTGAAGTTGTTTATTTTTGAGCGCATGAGGTCTGCTCCATGCTCCTATAAAACTTATGTTTTGTAATTTTATTTCTTACCTTTTCTACTGAAAACTATGAAAAATAATGCTGTGTTTAACTTTTTCTGGGCAATAACTTAAACTTGGAGACCCTGGGCAGTCATCTGAATTTGTGAAAACAGTGATCTAGTCGCAGAAATCCTCTAAAAAAGGGGTTAATCTTCTGAAGCTTTGGTACTAGGAGGGGGTTAGGGGCGCAGAAAATCAGATGAGGCTTTCGACTTAGGAAGATAAATTGGAGAGCATTTAGAGGTGACCAGCTAGAATCTGAAAGAGGCTGAAATGTAAAAGTAAAGACAACAATTTAGCTGCGTTAGTGTACTGACAAGAGCACTTGAATAAGAACTGGGGGGAGTGGGTTAAAAGAAGCTGCTTACCTGCGAGGTCTGAATTGGTGTTGGCAGAGTTGCGTGACAGGACAGGCTGGCAGATGCCACTTCATCAGTGTTAAAATTGCATGTTACCCTAAACAGGATGTGAAGGGGGATTGGAAGGAGAATTTACAAAGATACAGTGTTCTCTTTTCTGTTGGGACGTGGTAATCTGCAGAATTTGTTTCAGTAAAATATATGAAAGAATTGTTGACAGAAAATGCTAAACTTCAAACTCTTGTGTTTTTCTGGTCTGCATTGCCTCAGGAGGTTTTAACAGCACTTTTGCTAAAAGCTGAAAATGACAAACTGGTATTCTGCTCTCCTTACTAGGTTTGGAATTAATTGCTCTTCAAAGCAAACCTCAGGATACCTCTTGTCTCCCAGCTCTAAAAGTGTCCGACATTGAGCCCAAAATCCCATTCACTGTGCTGGAGACAACACTTGCAGGTTGGTGCAACTGCTATTTCATCCTCGAAAGAGCAACGCTCTTGGCTTCTTAGCTACCTGCTTGCTCGGCTGTTGCTCTTTTTTGCTCTTTACAAAGCATGTGTACTGTCTGCTTGCTGTCCATAGTTACAGCCCTTTTCCTCTAGTCCATCATCTACCATCTCTGTGGTGGGCAGTTTGCAGTGGGTGGGCAGACGCTTCTCGCCATTGCCTCCGAGGGGCACTGTAGAGCTGTTCTCGGCTCGAACCAGCCACCCGCCCATCCCAGGGTCCGGCAGCAGCATTCCTGATGCGAGCTCCCTGCCGCCCGCTTACTCACTGCCTGCCCTGCCCTGCAGTCAGAGGAGTCCCTAGGTGGCACGCTCCACCGCTCTTGAGCAATCTCCCCACTTTCCAAAGACTTATCCAGGGTGCAGCGCTCCTGGCAGCTTGTGCAGAGGGCCTGCCTTACCGCTTTCCCTTCCTAGCTAGTTTTTACAGAATATGTTGTACAGGAGCCATAGAAAAATGTGCTGGCTTAGAAGAGAATGTACAGTGTGGGAGCCCGCTTTCTTCAACTTTTGAGGTGATGAAGGCAAAAAGCAAGGGAGAAAAACTTAATGAGTTGTTCAGAAACCAATTACCATTCCTTTATTTGAATGTCAGCTCTAAAGTGTGGCCTCTGTCAACAGAATTCTGTCATCAAATTGTCCAGGTATCCGTTACCCTACCACAGAAACAATAAAACCCCTTCAGTCCAGCATTCAGTACAACATGCAAAGCTCAAACAAGAAGTGGCTCTGAAGTGCCAGCAGGAAATAACTCTTAATATGAAGTTCCTGTAAGAAATTGTTTCGCCTTTATGTGTTTATAGTAGGAAACTTGTTCTTTGGTTTTTGGTTTTGTGTTTTTGGTTGTTGTTTTTTTTTTTTTTTTATCCCTAGCTGATGAAATTCCTGTCCAGTACTGTGCTCAGCCAACCAACGGGGTGGTCTATTTCAGAGCTGTTTCCAGCTTGAACACTCTTCCCGAGGAGCTCAAACCATATGTGCCGCTCTTCTGCAATGTCATTACAAAGTGAGAGGTTTACTGTATTAGAAGCTAAAGCAATAAGATAAAAGCCATATTATTTCAGTAAGCTGTATTGTAATAACTTCAGCAACTGTTTTTATTATATAGGGGAAATGCTGGTAAGTTGGTGTCCTGCAGAAACAGTGGGAGGAGGAATCTGTTCTTTTTATTGGTGGTAACTGCTTCTGTGGTGTTATTACTGTAGTTCCATATGGATGTTGGTAGCAAACACACATTTTAATACACCATTTTGAATTAACAAGATGCTTTAATTGAAAAGCCTGGTGTATTATTTTTTTCTTTCATAAGGTATGAAGTATTATGTTTGCCTGGTAACGCCCCAAATCATTTAGTTGCTAAATTATATTGGCCTAAACAGTCTCCTTTGCAAATGGCATATGAATCCTGGTTTTGGCATACGCTGAAAATGGAAGTAAATCTCTATTGTTTTTCACAGGATGGGATGTGGAGCCCTTGATTACAGGGAACAGGCCCAGAAAATAGAGCTAAAAACAGGTGGGATGTCTGTCAGCCCACATGTCATTCCAGATGATTCACACCTGGATGTGTATGAACAGGTAAATTAATCATAAACGTCAAGTTGTATACACTTGCAATAACAGCACTGTAGTTAAGGGTCAGTCAGGCTTCCAGGTAGAGGGTCAGCTAATGTAGATTGAAAGCTTGGTGTATGAAAGGACTCGTGCCTTTTTGCGTAAGATATAAATTTGACAATTACAGTAACTTAGTGTCTTGTTTTAAGGGGAGTGCTTGAGGTGGTGATTCATTTTAAGGCAGTGCTTCACTAGCATCTGTCACCATATTTTTGAGTGCTGCAAAAATTTTGGAAGCATAGGGTAGAGGACAAAATGGTGGTGTCATACATAAAGATTGCTGTTAATTTGCGTATGTCACTGTTATTGTGGTTCAGAAACATGGAACGTTTGCAAGATCCTTAGATCTTGGTATTGGTCATAACAGTCCTAGCAATATCCTCTTAAGACATTTTTGGACTTGCCAGGGTCTGCTGCTGTGTTTGCTCCCCATGGATCCTGGAGCTGAATCAGGGAGACTCCTTTGCAGAAAGGTGCATCCCCAGGACAGTTTTATTTGTACTTCATGTGAAAAATAAGAAATCTTGTTTCTGAATTGCTGCTTACTGTTGAGAAGAGGAATCGACAGGCTTGCTTTGTGTGAAGAACAATCGCATTTCATGTCTGCTCTGGCTTTAGTAGCATAGCCTGCATTAAAGTGGTTTTGTGATGTGTAGCATCATTGCATCACTTTCATAAAAAGTTATTGTGCATTTCTAGGCCATTGCTTTGGTTGTCTTGTGTGAACGGGTTTTTTTTGTGTTCTGTTTTTCTTTTTTCCTTCAGGGTGTGCTCTTTTCATCTCTGTGCTTGGATAGAAATCTGCCAGACATGATGCATTTATGGAGTGAAATATTTAACAAGTACAGTACATTGGGTTTTGTTTATTTGTGGTTTTGCATGTGTTTTGGGTTTTCTTTTTCCCCTCTTCTTCCAACCATTCTCTTCTTAGAGATCATACTTCGGGATTTCTTTTTATAACTGTATCTTTGAATGGCTCCCAGTTTCTAAACCTAAGTATTCCACCATTTGCATGACTACACAGTGGATTAAATGGAGAGCCAACAGTCTAAGAGCTCTTTGTTGAACTTGGAATGATTAATGATTCAGTGTTGTAAATTCCATTGGCGTGCTTTTGCATGAGACTGAGAGACCTGCTTCTGCTCTTTTTCAGCCCCCGGTTTGAGGAGGAGGAACACTTCAGAGTGCTGGTTAAGAAGACTGCCCAGGAGCTGTCAAATGGGATTCCAGATTGTGGGCATCTATATGCCTCTATTAGAGCCAGCAAAAACCTTACACCTTCTGGAGAACTGCAAGAAATGTTCAGTGGGATGGATCAGGTGAAAAGTTAATGGCATCCTTCGGCGAGGCCCAAATCCCCGACTTTGGAATGGCAGTGCTCATTTTGTTAATTCTTTCTATTGGCTTAACCTGTAGTCTTTCTGCCTTCCCTTCCTGCACAGGTGAAGCTGATGAAGAGAATAGCAGAAATGTCGGATATTAAACCAATACTACGCAAACTGCCACGCATTAAGAAGTATTTATTAAATAGTGACAACATCAGGTGAGTTCCAGCTAAAGAGAAAAGGGGCATTCTGGTTGAAGAGAGAGTCCATGGCCTGAGAATGGGCATTTGTCAGTGCGCTTCATGGAGTACTGGGTTTTTGTGAAACAGGAGGTCTGTGGAAAAACTACAAAAATGTTACTAGTTAAATTCTCCTTGCTTATGAAGTCATAGCTATGGCTTATTTTGTTCATTTTTTAACTGGTATGAGAAACTTATGGCACATTTAGTGTATAACTGTTGTACCAAAAGTGTGGCCTGTGGAACTTCACAGAAATACTCAAAATTCTACCTTTTTTTTCTTTCGTTAAAGATGCTCAAGAGACAAATACTGTTATATTGTATTGTAACAGTAGAATGCAGTTTGTTTTGGACTCTTATTTCTCCTAAAAGGAAAATAGTGACATGCTGAAATCTGCTTTACACATGTATTGGAAAAAGTAAGAGGGTACTTTACGGTGTTTAGTGTCAGACACATTAGTTCCAAAAATAAGTCCATTTCAAGTGACGTAAGTTGCAAAGTTTTGTTTTGCGAAGCATGAGATGATGAATAAAATTTCGGAAATATCTGTAATGTTCAAAATCATGGTAGGTCTGCCTGTAAAGAGATGATGCAGAGGACATTAGTTTCTTTGTGAGACTTTTATATTTTGCAAAACTGATGTAGTCCTGTCCTGTGCACAGAATTGATTTGACAGCTGCTGCTGAAGTCTAGGTCTGAAGGTGGTTTTGGGCAAGCAAGAGGAAAGCAATTGGACTGTGACTTTTTTTTTGGCATATCAAATGCTGGATTATGAGTATTTTACTTTTTTCTGTAATAATGATTATCAATGACCACAGATCCAACATGCTGATGATTTAATAGAAAATGTTTAGGAAGAAAAGCAGTGCATATTATAAAGGACCGTCTGAAAACACAAAAATGTATTTAAAAATCCTGAAGGGCAAAAGGGGTCCAGGATAGCTGGGCATTCTTCATGAAGGAGGTCTTAAAGGCGCAGAAGCAGGCTGTCCCCATGTGCCGTAAGACAAACTGGTGGGAAAGACGACCAGCCTGGCTCAGCAGGGAGCTTTTGCTGGGACGCAGGAAAAAAAGAAGAGTTTCCCACCTTAGGAAGAAGGGGCTGGCAACTTGAGTACAGGGATCTCGTTAGGTCTTGCAGAGAGAAAATGAGAAAGGCAAAAGCCCAGCTAGAACTCAACCTGGCCACTGTTGTAAGAGATAACAAAAATGTTTTTACAAATACATTAACAACAAAAAGAGAGCCAAGGAAAATCTCCATCCTTTATTGGATGTGGAGGAGAACATTGCCACCAAGGATGAAGAAAAGGCTGAGGTACTTAATGCTGCCTTTGCCTTAGTCTTTAGTAGTCAGACCAGTTATCCTCAGGGTATTCAGCCCCCTGAGGTGGAAGACAGGGCTGGAGAGCAGAATAAACCCCTCATAATCCAGGAGGAAACTGTTAATGATCTGCTGTGCTACCTGGACACTCGCAAGTCTATGGGGCTGGATGGCATTCACCCGAGAGTACTGAGGGAGCTGGTGGAGAAGCTTGCCAAGCCACGCTCCATCATTTATCAGAAGTCCTTGTTAACAGGGGAGGTCCCGGATGGCTGGAGGCTTGCCAGTGTGATGCCCATCTGAAAGAAGGGCTGGAGGGGGAATCTAGAGAACTACAGACCTGTCAGCCTGACCTCGGTACCAGGGAAGATTATGGAGTGGTTCATCTTGAGTACGCTCACCGGGCATGTGCAGGACAACCAGGGGATCAGGCCCTGGTTCTGCCTGACGACCCTGGTCTACTTCTATGACCAGGTGACCTGCCTAGTGGATGAGGGAAAGGCTGTGGATGTCTACTTGGACTTTAGCAAAGCCTTTGACGCTGTCTCCCACAGCATTCTCCTAGAGAAGCTGATGGCTCATGGCTTAGACAGGCGTACTCTTCACTGGGTAAAAAGTGGATGGCCAAGCCCAGAGAATTGTGGTCAATGGAGTTAAATCCAGTTGGCCAGTCACAAGTGGTGTTCCCCAGGGCTCAGTTCTGGGGCCAGTTGTGTTTAAAATCTTTATCAATGACCTGGATGAGGGGATTGAGTGTACCCTCAGTAAGTTTGCAGATGACACCAAATAGGGCGGGGGGGTCCAATCTACTCAAGGGTGGGGAGGCTCTGCAGAGGGATCTGGACAGGCTGGATTGATGGGATGAGGCCAATTGTATGAGGTTCAACAAGGCCAAGTGCCAGGTCTTGCACTTGGGTCATAACAATCCCATGCAACACTACAGGCTTGGGGAAGAGAAGCTGGAAAGCTGCCTGGTGGAAAAGCACCTGACAGCCGGCTGAATATGAGCCAGCAGTGTGCCCAGGTGGCCAAGAAGGCCAACAGCATCCTGGCTTTTATCAGGAATAGTGTGGCCAGCAGGAGTAGGGAAGTGATTGTAACCTGTACTAGGCACTGGTGAGGCCACACCTCAAATACTGTGTTCAGTTTTGGACCCCTCACTACAAGAAGGACATTGAGGCACTGGATTGCATCCAGAGAAGGGCAACAAAGCTGGTGAGGGTCTGGAGCATAAGTCTTATGAGAAGCGGCTGAGGGAACTGGGGTTGTTTAGTCTGGAGAAGAGGAGGCTGAGGGGAGACCTTATCACCATCTACAATTGCCTGAAATGAGGTTGTAGCGAGGTGGGTATCCGTCTCTTCTACCAAGTAACAAGTGATAGAATAAGAGGAAATGGCCTCAAGTTGTGTCAAGGGAGTCTTTGACTGGCTATTAGGAAAAATTTATTTACTGAAAGAGTGGTCAAACATTGGAACCGGCTGCCCAGAGAGGTGGTGAAATCACCATCCCTGGAGGCGTTCAAAAAATGTGTAGATGTGGCACTTTGGGATATGGTTTAGTAGGCATGGTGGTGTTGGGTTGATGGTTGGACTTGACGATCTTGGAGGTCTTTTGCAACCTTAATGATTCTATGATTTCATGGAAAACTTGATATGTATTTTTAACAGATGTTCAGTGAATGCAGCACCTCAACAGATATCAGAAGCATCTAAAGAAGTAGAGAAATTTATAAAGGGCATCGCTAGAAGTAAAAAAGAGAGAAAACCTGTTCGTCCCCATGTGATTGAGGTAAGAAATTACTTCATGTGTGAGTAAGGCGTCAAACACTGTTGGATTTGATCTCGTGTAAATACCACTGTGCAATCAGGAGAAGATAATTTGAACTCGGATACCATGCCCATACAAAGATGTCTGAAGAAATTTGCAAGAGTCAGCTCTCTGATAAGCTGCTGTGTGTTTTGCCACAGAGGCTGTCTTCACCTCAGTAAAGCAGACAATAGTAATCCTGTGGATCAGCTGTCAAGCCTTACCCTGAGGTTACTGCTTTTGCGTGGGATGTGGAAAAAGAAATACTTACTTTCTCCTTTGCATTAAGTTGTAATTTCTTTTCTAGCTGAGCTTTACTTGAAATGTTGGCCAGAAGGAAATAGGGCATGATGTGCAGTTCCTCAGTTGCGTAGGAATTTGTTTCGTTATCAGGATGTTCAGGACATTTGGCACTAAATGAGCTTGGCTCAATAGAGTTGGCAAAGGATCTGCTCTGCCAATATGTAGATCTGTCTTAATTTCTGATGAGACTGGAGTAAGCTCCCAGTTTGCTACCCGTGAGGGAAATGATAGTCTGAAACTTTCTGGGCCTCATTTAATCTCTGTCTTGGTGTCTTTCAGTGCCAAATTACTCTTGAAAAGAAATTTATTTGGCATTTGCTTAGAAGTTCAAATATAAAGAAGTAATTGAGTAGCTTGCTTATGTTTGTGAAGACACAGTCTGATGGTGGTTTCAAAGGAGTTTGAAGGGTAGGAGTTGCATTTGTAATATTATTAGTCTAAATTGTTGAATCATGTTTTAATATGAGGGCTGGGTCTCTTGTAGAAATCTTCAGAAGTCAAACCCATGGGAAGCGAAATGCTTACTGGTTTGCAGATCACAAGGAAACTAGTTAATGTAAGTACGCTATTGGTTGGGGATATTGGTGTTAGAGAGCTGTTACTGATACTAATGGTCCATCTTAAGCCTTTTAGAGGCACACCACTGGAGCATAATGTGCTCTTTGGTTACACCCTCTGACTGGATTGTTTCTTTAAACTAGCCATCAGACTTCTTCATCCTTCTATGTAATCCTTTTTAGTTCTGGCATGAAGGTCACTTAGCTATCTTCACACCCACCTGTGCAGGCAAATACCTGCTTGTGCTGTGTCTTGTAAGTGATGCTTATTTTATTTTTATCCTGATTTCAGAACCAGGCTTGTGTGGTGTCACTCCCAGTTACCCCCTTCCTTCCCTTCCTCTCCTCCCTAAATGATTCTCAGTGTGGATGACGCCTGACAGAAAAGCATCAGTGACAATTAAGTAAAAATGAAAATCTGTATTTGGCTACAGGAGAGATAAATAGCTTAGCATATCCCGAGCTCTCCTTTGAGAAGAAGGCAGGGAGAGCTCAGCCCACGGTTCTGCTTGCCGAGCAGTTGTGTATGTGCTGCTGTGCTTGGCCCAGCCAGCCAGAGATGTGAGAAGGGCTGGGAAGAAGGTCTCTGAAGTAAAGTGTTGAAATGGGTTCGTGAAAACTGCTGGAGGTGTGTAAGGCTCTGGTCAGGCTTAAGCAAGCTCACAAGCAGGTGTATGGGTGAAAGAGGCAAAGAAGCGAGTGCTGCAGAGGCCTGGGGACACAAAGAGGACTGGAAGTTTTGAAGCAGGGTGTAAGGAAGAATCAAGTTTATTGCAGGGGTTGTTTGAGCAGAAATTCATATAGCTTCTGCTGTTCGTAAATAGTTTGCATTTTTGGGGGGGTTTCAGTTTCTGAATCGGGTTTCAATATCTAAAATTGAGTAGATGGCCTGAAATATGATGCGGTGACCATGCACTTAGGTGGATGTAGAAGTGGAGAGTTATGGACACTTGGTTCAATCAAAGTAAAGACATGGCAGGGGAAGCATGCCAGTCAAAAGTCTGTGGTGATAATACAAGGCCTGCACAACTGAGGAGCTGGTGTGCAAGGATGGGTAGCTGATGTACAGTGTCCATGTACTTTAGTTTCCCAAGGCAGTTCTGCATTCTGGATTGCTAATGCGGGCACAAGCGAAATGTCAGTGCTCGCAGTGTAGGTCAAGTGGCAGATTTAGCATTTGTGTGTCTGTGTGCTTGGCGGAACTTCATAGTTCTCCAGAAAGCCAGAGTTCTCATATGGATAAATTGTCTCATCTATATGAACTGTGACAATAATGCATTTTTCTCTTAGGATCCTACTTTCAAACCATGCCAGATGAAGACCCATTTTGTACTTCCCTTCCCAGTGAACTATATTGGGGA
>NW_009260080.1:1933240-1937758 GCF_000687185.1 Egretta garzetta
GAGCTTCTGTACACATTGCTTAGCACAAAACAAAATGGAAGGTGTTCGGTTGACCACAGAAGGTGGAGTGTTGATCAAAAATGCTTTGCAGTGCATTTGTCACAGATTCTTCATGGAACATCCTTTGCATGGCTAGGTCCAGAAATGCCCTGTTTTGGTAAACGCTGGGGTTGAGTTACAAGGGGCTGCTATCCCCTAGCTTCTGAACAAACAGCCTTGCCTACTTGGATGTGTCTGACTCGATGATCCTATTGCATGTAGCAGAGTTTAGGAGGCTGCTTTCGTATTTCATTACAGTGAAATAAATGAAAATAATCAAGGAATGTTCCAAAGCAGTGCCACTCTTAGAATGATGTCACATTATTCAGCTATTAAGTATTGGGTATTGTTACTGTTACTGTTGTAGCTTACAAGCAGCAATGCTGCATCGCAAGTGGGGATCTTTGTGAACTTCAGAGGAAATTGCAAACGTTACTGTTGTCCAGTTCATTTAACATCTTTGCTGTTGATATTTCTCTCTTTACAGCCTTCGAGTTCTTGCACGGTTGATGACAGCAAAATTCCTACATAGAGAAATCAGAGAGAAAGGAGGGGCTTATGGTGGAGGTGCTAAACTTAGTCACAACGGCATATTCACTTTCTACTCCTACAGGTAACAGCAGCTTCATTCTTTGCTGTTCATGGCTGAGGGGACTACTGGCTGCACTTACACCCATCTTTTTTTGACAGAGTTACAGCTCTCTTTCAAGATCAAGTGAAATAAGAATGTTGAATCACAAGAAAGTGATTCAGTGCTGATGATGTTCAGATTAGTTGCTTAAGGTGTACTGGTTTTGTTTATAAACCTCTCCTTGCTTTCTCTGGTTTCTGTCCTTGGGAAAGCCTAACTTATCTCTGCTGGTAGCAACCCTTGCTGTGTCTCTATTTAGGTGTTTAGTGCCTTGGTACCAGGTCTATGTACAACTGGCTTTCACTTGTTTCTTCTGGGTTGAGGAGGCCCTATAAAAGTGAATTCGAGACTCTTCTAAATTTGGGACCAGGAGGCGGAATGATGTTGGTCCCTAAGATCCTGAGTTTGAAAATACACAGCTTCCTTTGGCTGGAATCATCAGAGATTCAGCAGAAAGCATTGCTGGTGATGAGCTAGAATTGTTCCTTTTTTTTTTTTTTTTTTTTTTAACATTGCATTGGTCTTACCAAAACAATTTCAGATGAAATTTGAACTGGAGGTATTAAAGATTAGTTATAATCCCCACTAAAAATGTCATGTGGCTAGGGTCCTGGCTTAAAATGTTTCTCTAGACCAGAGGCAGCCTGGCACAGTACTTCATTGGGATTCCTAGCTAAAATTTGAACAGCCTTGCCTCTCTGTGAAGCTTCAACGTGGTAGGACTTGTCCTGGTTTGTATTCCAGTGGTTGTTAACCTGTTGCACCTGTTTTACAGAGAGCAGGAACAGGTGTAGCGGGAAACACAACTTAGAGAAGATATGGCATATCATAAATATGACTATTGTTGGTATTAATGGCAGTTAAGCTTACTAAGCTGTTCCAGCTAACTGGTAGTGTGTTATAAACGGTGCTGGTTTACCATTCTGTGTAAATACCGGTTTTCTGCATGCTGCCTTGGAACTGCTTTTAGGCAACTGAACTTGCTGCATTTGCGTATCTAAAATTCAAAATGTGCCTGGTTTGTAACACTTCTTTCTTCTGTAGAAAAAACCCAAACCAAAACCCAAACCCTCTTTTTGTAAACAAAGAGGAAGTTTATCGTTTGGTTTAATCCCCATGTACATATGTTTGTATGCTGCATAGTAAACTATGAATGAAACGAGAACAAAGCAATTTCAGTATTTCATTTTGTAAGACTGAAGTAATTAATTTTACTTTTTTTTTCCCTTCTAAGAGACCCAAATTCATTAGCCACCTTGAAAACATTTGAAAAAGCGGTTGAATGGGCCAAATCTGGAGAATTCACACAACAAGATCTTGACGAAGCTAAGCTAGCAGTATTTGCTGCTGTGGATGCACCGATAGCTCCCTCAGATAAAGGTATATTCTCACCAGCCTCGAAGTGCTGCCAATATTTTTTTTTTTTTTTAATTTAAGTTTAAAGGGAAGAAAATAGTTTGCTAAACTGTATCATTTGATAAAAATTGTGCTTGGCAGATATGAGACAATTGCAGTCAATTCCTGTTGCTCCCTTGCAGAAAAACCGCATGCCTTCAGTCTCTCCACTGAAGTTTTTCTAGCCATACTGCTCCTTGATGGCAGGTGAACGCAGCTAGGAGAGGGAGGTAGATTTTAGGCTTGGAAAGGGCATTAAACACAAGCACATTAAAAGAAATTTTGGTCTTCTGATGCAAAAAAAGTTGAAGGCTTATGTTCCTGACACAGGTATGCGTGCTATGAATGTCACAAACCTTTTGCGCATACTTTTTTTGAAGAAGTTAAAGCATAGAAGTCTGTCTGCTACGGTGGAGGGCGTTATCTTCTTTACATACCTGCATATTTACAATGGCTTGGTAGTGTCTTCACATCCTTTCAGTTTGCTCACACATTGCTTTGTTTTCCTTGCTTTTTCCTCCCTCCCCCATTCTCAGCTTAATTTCAGCCCAAACCTTGGTAAGTTAGATACGTTCCTTTCCTATACATAAAGGAATTACAAGGTTAGAATTAGCATTATTTTAATAGGTACTTGTATTACCACTAACTTTTACTAAATGAGAAAACTCAAATCGAAGCTGACTTTCAGCAGATGGAACTTGATTTTGGTCTGGGTAATTAAGAAAAGTAAAAGGAATCAATTTTAGGTGTGTGTAATGAAATGCACGCATAACAAACGTTGGTGCTGGTGAGAATAATGGTTTACGTTCTTTGACATTTGAACATGCATCTTAGCGGAGCTATGGCAAATTTAGTGAAACCCTGAATAGAAGAACATTGTTCAAGAGGCCTGGAAGCTGTTGCAGAGAGAAATACCCTCCACCCCTCCACGCTGCTGTTAAATTGCTCGTTGGGCCCTGCGTGAGGCCTTGGACTGCCTGCCCGGGCTGGGAGCCAGCCCTGCTTTGGGCAGGAGGTTGGGCTAGTTCACAGATGTCCTCCCAAGCTGCATTTTTTCCCTGTATGATTATTTGCATGACAGAAAGCTTTTGTGTGATCGTTTTGGAGTTCTCTGGTTGCTCATAGACCTATAACATTAAAATTAATATTAACATTAAAATACTGTAGGTGATTATTCCAACAAAAGCATGAAAGCATTTGTATGCAGATTTCTGCATGTAGTGGAAAAGGGATCAAACCTCTGTCTTGGGTGTGTACTACAACTGATTGCAAATTTTAAGGGTTTGTTGTTACAGATAACAGCTTCATGAAGTGCAGTTTGGCTAAAATGTTAGGAAGTACTGAGACTCTTCAGAATGAATCACGTTAGGGTGTTTTAGTTTGTCAAAAATCTAAATGTAATGGTGGTCCAGAAACCTAAGTCAGTTGCCAGAGCAGAATATGAATCTCTCCTCCTCCCCCCCCCCATATTTACCCAGTTCTAACCTTTGATATTTGATTTACAGTTAGATATTGGCTCAGCACAATGGCCTAATGGTAGTCACATGTACCTGCTGTAGTTTGCAGCTGTTCGTGCACTTCATTGTAACTGGGATCCCAGTACACCAATGTAGTGCTTGGTTTTGGGTTTTTTTCTAGGAATGGATCATTTCTTGTATGGGATTTCAGATGAAATGAAGCAGTCGCACAGAGAACAACTTTTTGCTGTCAACTGTGATAACCTGGTTGATGTATCAAACAAGTAAGTCAGTCTGGGCTCAGCTTTGGAGAATGCTTACTCGACAAACAGAACAAACCCCTAGTTTGAAGAAGAAAACAGTTTGTGGAAGTTGTCATAATAGAGTTCTTGGATTTCTTCCCTTGGCCTTTCGTACTATGTTCACTGTTTGCTTTTGTAACCTAGAGAGATGTTAATTGCATCATCCTGCTTGTGGCATTTTAGCAGGTGTCACTTCATAGAATCAAAGAATGTTTTGGGTTGGAAGGGACCCCTAGAGGTCATCTAGTCCAACCCCCCTGCAGGGAGCAGGGATACCACTAACCAGATCAGGTTGCTCACAGCCCCATCCAACCTGGCCTTGAATGTTTCCAGGGATGGGGCCTCCACCACCTCTCTGGGCAACCTGTTCCAGTGTTTCACCACCCTCATTGTAAAGAATTTCTTCCTTATATCCAGTCTAAACCTACCCTGGCTTAGTTTAAAACCATTCCCCCTTGTCCTGTCACAGCTGGCCCTACTAAAAAGATTGTCCCCATCTTTCCTATAGGCCCCCTTTAGGTACTGAAAGGCCGCAATCAGGTCTCCCCGCAGCCTTCTCTTCTCCAGGCTGAACAAGCCCAACTCCCTCAGCCTGTCCTTATAGGAGAGGTGCTCCAGCCCTCGGATCTTTTTTGTGGCCCTCCTCTGGACCCGCTCCAACACTTCCATGTCCTTCTTGTGCTGAGGGCTCCAG
>NW_009260080.1:1937795-1939974 GCF_000687185.1 Egretta garzetta
GGCGCGGCTGCTCTCGACCCTTTCTCCCCCCAGCCTGTACTGATACTGGGTACTCCTACGTTCTGAGTTTCTGGGAGACTTTTTACTTTTGAAGTGTCCAGAAGCTGGAGAATGAGTACGCTCAGACATCCAGCTCCTGGCTGTACGAGCTGGTTCTTCTCGACTCGTAACATTTTGCGCTGCTTTAGACTTCTGAATCCCACCTTAGAATTCCACGACTGAGGAGGACAAGGTTAAGGAGTGAGGCCAGTTAGGGCTGTGCCTTAGGAGGCTCTTGTAGGGTGGTGACTGGGGAACAAACCCTGTAAACCCAACAGATGCTGTGAAGGCAAACGCTGGGTACGTGTCCAACAGCCTTTTCCTGAGATGGGAATATTTTTAACATGTATAGGAGTTGGGGATAACTTGTTTCTGTTTTTTTCTTGCAGGTATCTTGCCGTTGGGAAGAGCACGCGCGGTCAAGCTGTACTTGGCCCAGAAAATGCAGATATCACCAAAGATCCCTCCTGGGTCAAACGATGAGTTGCTGCTCAACACCCAAGCTAGCACAAAACAAGCCAATCTCTGTGACTATATAGTTCGGTTTTTGTACTAACTTTTAACTGTGCTATGGTCTAACTTAACTGTTCATTGCTGCTTTTAACAGCCTCCAACAAACCAGTTAAAAGCTGTCCTTCTGGAAATAATGATGTGAAAGATTTTCTAACCATACAGTATTTGAGAGCAAGAATTATTTGCTCTGTAATGGCAAAGACAGATCTTAATATTTTACCGAAGACTCACTCCTCCAATCACATATGAATACTATATAAATTAAATATTTTTGTACATGTAAAACGCTCTAGAGTTTTAAATGGTGTTTGTTAGCAATTGTGTCTGCTGTTGGATATATAAAGACTATGTCTCCCATACAGACAGATTTCATTCTTTGGTGTGGTAATTCCAGCCTCCTTTGCAGAAGCCATGTGTAGGCAGAGGAGCTTTGTGATGATCCGTTCCACCTCGCATCAGGCCAACTTTGTAGTGAATTGCAGCATCGTGTGCAAATCACGAATGAATCAGGGTGCAGGTATTTTAAGTAAGTTCAACTTAATTGTGCTGGTCTGGACAATGTTCAGTCATATTTTGATATGACACAGTCTAGCATTTCACTTTGTGTCAAGGTCCAGTTAACAGATAATCTGGCAAGAGGAAACGTTTTTGGCTATGTGTCAGCCTAATTTCAAAAATCCATTTTACCCTTTTTCATCATTATAGGGTTTTTTTTAATAGTCTCGAAGAAGCTGAGAGAAGGGAAACATGAAGCAAGGACAAGATTATACCCTTCTGAAGTTCAAGTTGTTAAAGCTTCTTCCTGCCCCCCCCTTCCAAATACTTTTATTGTCCCTGTACAAGGAAAAAGGATTCCAAGCTGTAGCCTAATCCTGAAGAAGCAATGAAAACCAGCTTCCCTGCATGCTTAGGGAAGGAAAGGGCAGTTGCTTTTTTCCTTCACCGGAGTGTACAAAGAATCCTTCATGAAGCATTATTTCCCCCAATTTTATAAAAGCAGGTGAATACAATTTTTGACAAGTCACTCGTGATGTTTGCAACAGTACTTTATTTCACTTCAGATACATTAAGCACATCCTGTAACTCAACACAAAGCTAGCCATCTACACTTACTTATTGGGTGTAAGTACTCTGAAACAAAGTGCAGTAGATGAGTAACTTACAGAGTGCATAGAGCGGT
Source organism: Egretta garzetta (assembly GCF_000687185.1). Lineage (NCBI taxonomy): Eukaryota > Metazoa > Chordata > Aves > Pelecaniformes > Ardeidae > Egretta > Egretta garzetta. The sequence goes on from NW_009260080.1 coordinate 1,939,528, forward strand.
GCTGCACACACTTACTGCTAAAGGTAAAAGTATCAGTAAATGGTGCTTATCCATTAGATGCTAGGGGTTGTTTCAAACTTAACACAAGTACAGGACAAAATCTGTGTAATATCTTAACGTCTTGTTTCACATAAAGTGCTGGTACAATAATTTAAATGTTACAAAACAAAGCTGTAACGATTCTAAAGCATTGTTACTCACAATGTGCATCTATTACAATAACCTAAAAGTGATGTCTTTAGATGGCTCCGGTTTCTGCCTCCTTTGGTCTGTGCATAGCAACATGCTCCAGCTGGCCTGAATCTGAAACATCATAACTCGTCTTGTACTTGGCCAGGATTTTCATCAGTGGTCGCAGCTTCAGCCACCATTGCTCCTTGGGAATCCTGTGTCTGTGTAAGAGGTGTGGTGGGGAAAAAAAAAGATAAGCTGATTAATGTGGTAGCT
>NW_009260080.1:1940062-1945109 GCF_000687185.1 Egretta garzetta
GACCCAAAACGGGGAGAAATAAGGATAGAATACTGAAGGAAGGAATAGATTTTACTATAAAGATATTCTTTATAGGTATAATACCAGCCTGGGTGCAAAAATGCTGCCCGACTAAACTGTACCAGAAGTAATTCTAGGCATTAGAGGACAGACAATTATGAGAATGCTATTTAAAAGGACCGTGGAGTCCCAGAATTCATAACAAGAGATTTCCAGGTATAAGGAGGATGAAGGGGAAGCATGAAGGGAGTTGTTAGAAGAGACAAGTGACCAATCAAAGTGAATCACTAGCCAAGTGTAGGGCAAAGACAAAAGTGGAATAAAACAGTTGGCAAACGCGGCGTGCCAGCACTGTGGAGACGATGCTCTTTTGATGTGGTGAAAGGAAGCCTGTGCTGAGATGTTTAAAATGTAAGCAGCGTATACGTACACAAAGTCTGTTTCATTCTTAAGCTCAGCCACGGGTTGGAAAACAAGGTTCCGTCTACGCATTCCCAGCAAACAAACGGAGTCATCAGTATTGGCAAATACTTTTCCTAAGAAGAATGAAATAATTCAGGATCTTTCCTACTCACTCTTGTAAGGGCAAATACCCTTTTTCTGTAATTAAACTGAATAGGGATTTTACAGTAGCTTAATTCCAGTTACTGAATACTTAATGTAATGATAAAACATTGATTAGTATTTTAATAGGGTTAGGAGATCTTCACTTTCTTAATTTTGGTGATTAGCAATGAAAATACAGTGTAATTAAGCAACAATAAGACTGAATTTTAACATCCACTTTTAAATTAAATTTTAGTAAATAGTGCTTTACAAAAATTCCCAAAGAAGATGTATTACCTTCTTCTGTTTCCCATGTAGCCACCATGAAATAAAAAGGAAGAACAGATGTAACTATATAACCATCAATTCCTTCATGCATGAAAAACTGCAATCACACTAGCATTTTTTGAAGAAAGGTAAGAAAACAGCTATCTGAATTATTGACCTCACTTGGGGGGAAAATCTTACAGTAGGAAGCACAGCGAGGCACTACTGAATAATAACACAATCAAGAGGGAAAGAAGTACCTTGACTAACTAACTAATATGCATTCCTATGTTTGTGTAGTAGAGTAGTCGTACATACTGACAGCAACAAGAGAGAGCACCAAATATCTCTGCACCTTTTCGGTAGGTTTCTTTCAGTTTTTTGGAGATCCACTGCATAGCTTTTGCAGAAATTTTTGTCCCGAAGTTTCTGTCAAATGGCGAAGGCGCCCCACCCTGTGTGAAAATGTCACTGTTTAGTTACTGAACCAGGATTTGCGCCTGTCTATTCTATCAGTCATCTCTGTTAATGGCCTGCCTACCTCTTATTTCCATTTCCCCCACTTAGAAGAACAAACCAACGAAAACCCCCACTGTGCAAATCAGGCTAAAACATTTAAAATTTGTGTTAAGTACTTGCAGAATTCTCACTCAATCGATAATATTTTTCACTTAGGTAAATGGAGGGCACTGCTTTCCTTTTCTCCCACTTCCCCTTAGTGCTGATCACTCAGCACGGCCCAGCTATCACACTGCCCCAGGGTAACCTGATTTCAGGAGAACGTAAGCCAGGAAGCTGTTGAAGGAGAGGTGCTGACTCCCCATAACCTAGGAAGCCTGGGAAGCACAGCGTGCTCTTGCAGCTACGAGGCAGGCCATAGTGCCGTGTCTGTAATACTAGGATGAAAGGATGAAACAACTGCGTTCCAACTTCCTAGACCAATAATTGCCTGGTTGGTTTTTTTTTTTTTTTGCGCTCCTTTCATTCCAAGTATCACAGCAGCTTCTGTACAGTTCTGCAAACAATGTTGTTTTGGGGTATTTTTAAACCCTCTGTCTATATTAGATAAAGTCTGACTTTTCTGTCTATATTCAGTGCAGCAGATGGGACTAAAATCATACGTGAAGTAGTACCAAATAGTTCCAAATAGACTGTTTGACTAATGCTGGACTTGACCTTCAAACTAAACTTTGCACAGAAACTGTCAACCTCAGGGTTGAATAGTCTAAAAATATATGAGTAAGGGGAATATACATACAACTTGGAGTAACTTAAAAGTAAAGACAGTCATTTCAATTCTAGTACTCGAGGAATTCAACTCTACATGCGTTTCTTACTCTACCTCAGTCTTGGTAGTTAATGTAGCCAAATTAGAAGCTTACTATTTGCCCACTAACAAGCAGTATAGTGAGATAAAGAGATACGAGGTACAAAGACGACAAGGAGTAGCTCACTACTGTCTCTTCTACAGTAACAATCCATCTGCACGTATTTTCTTAATAAAATCTCATCTCTTCCAGGGTTCAGAATCCAGATACATTACAGATGGGCAGATAAGTGTGTTCAAGGATGTATTATCATAATAATAAGATAGCTGTATTACTTATTTTTTAAAGTGCCATTGTTTATTAATATAGACATAAGAGAAATAAAAATGAAAATCATTAAGAACCTAACGCATCTTGTCTAGATTTTTAAGAAGGAATTGCAATAAAATATGATCCTAAAAAAAACTTCTGAGTTACCTATGAACAAAAATCCACACACTTTTTTTTTTTTTTAATCCCAAATCAAACTTGCTTGAAATGCTTGAATAGTGTGTGCTCTTTGTTCATACAAAATTAAGCTTGTCTGTAATTCTAAGGTCATATTTACCTGCTGCATGTGGCCCAATACATTTTTTCTACAGTCAAACACTCCTTTTCCTTCTTCAGAATACAGCTGATAAATGAAGTCAGTTGTATAGTTCTCATTGCAGTTCTCATTTCTGTAACAATTAAGGCCAGACACAGTTAGCAAATCTCCTATTAAGTACTGTCTACAGCTACCAAATGACAAATGTTTTTGCATTTTCTCGATATCAGTAATCATGGCTGGCATATTTTCATCTAATCACATACATTCACTTTCATGTAACCTGCTCAGGATTTTAAAGTCTACATTACTTTTACTACACTGACATCACTGGCAGGTCGCTTGGAATCCATTGTTGAATAAGGTAGCAAAAAATAATCATTTTATGTCTCACAAGTTTATTATGCAGAGGAAAAACATTAGAACAAGAACCCATTGACATCCAATGTCATCAGTCTGCTCTTTCTAAAAGCATGGATAACGAATAGTTCCTTAGGCTGTTCCTTAGCCATGTAAACCTAGGGTACTCTTCCACCTTAGTCATATAACTAGTAGAACCTGAATGAATATAATGGTATCCTCATACAATTTATTGTAGTATCCATTTTTCAGCCCTTCGCTACTCAGCATACTGAAAATAAATGTTCAAGAAAGAGAGAAGCTACAGCCTGATTCAATGCTGCCTAAAAAGGTGTAATTTTGAAACATGTGAATCAACATATTTTAAACATTTTGATTCTTGAAAGATATTTTATTCTACGTTATCTCCTAAAATCTAAGTGGATTTTTAGAGTAAAGGCCACACTGTATGTGTACACATGGTATGCTGAAAATAGGATAAGATACTAGATTGTAGAGGAAATATATTTACATAGAAAGAAGGAAGTTTTGGACTTGAGCATCCAGACACCTCCCAGACTTGCCTTCTGGAGCTAGAGCTTTAGTAAAAATCTCACGCTAAAGGAATAATCAAGGAATACAGACTTCGCAAGTGGCCCAACAAGCTACTTGGCTGGAAGTGCTCAGCACCACTGATGCCATCTATTAAAACTGATTTTGCTTACCTCAGCACTAGACCACGCTGGATACTGGTTTTCATTTTTTCAGTCAAGTGTTCCACATTAGCCTAGAAACAACAAAACTATTTTTAACAAGCCATACAAAATTCTAAAACAACCTTAATGACCCTACATATACTGAGAACTTCTGGAAAAGTATTCCACATCAAATATTACGTGCAAATGCAAATAATCAGCAGGTTTTTGGAGATCCAGAATAATATACTGTGTATGGCTGTTCATCTTGGGTTAAAACTAATTTTTTCCTCCACGTCACAAATCATTTATTTTAATAGCAACACAAAGTTGTTTTTTTGTGTGCTGTACTTGGTATAGCACCAAGTTGGATAACGTCCATATATATAAAATACAGAAATTGCCACAAAAGATCGTATGTTGCCCTTACTCCCATTCCTTGCAGAAGTCCTGTTATGGATACAGAGATGTACTGCTGTGCTGGTACTCCCATACAGGACACAAAGAGTACACACCACTGAGAAATGAGTGGGGAGGAATTACATTTCACATCTCTCTTCCTTTCAGGAAATTTCTGTCTGTTTAGCTTTGTATTTGTCCATGACCACAGCCAGCACCACCTACCTCAGAAGTGTAAAAGCCTCATAGTAGACAAGTTCCATATCAGCTTAACAACCTAATCTGTTATCCTTAAAGCCCGAGATCTTCATTTTAGTAACACCTCCAAACATGCTCTGAGCAGCTGTGGTATCAAAGTCAGTATCTAATACACCTTACATGCTGTTCAACTCCTCACATGACTAGCTGTCTAACACAATGGAAAATTCTTTTTTTTCCTATTTTTGTTTTTCGTTTAAAACTGCCTAAGTCTGTCATTTACATGTAATCTGATTTTCAATCAGAAGAATAAAAATAAAGTAAAAAAATCACCTAGTAGCGTTTAATGACTAATACAATAATTTTGTCAGTTAACTGAGTCTGATGCCAAGAACTGGTGTATGTTCCTTTATATAACATGGCATAAGAGAACCAGCATTATATGAAATACTATACTAATTATTAATTATATTAATATATTATATGCTACTGACAAACAGAGCTTTTAGATACAGCCTAAACATTTGCTGTTTTTGTAACATGAGCCTACTCCAAATATACACATTATGCTACATATTTACAACTATTTTAGGATCTACTTAAAAATGAGGAAAACATTTCTAATGCTATGTACCTGGAGCTCTCGAATATCAAACTGTTCTTCGAAGATATAAGCAGCATCCGCTCCAGCTGCGAGGGCCCCCATATTGGCCAGATAACCGCAATAACCACCCATGGTCTCAATGATG
>NW_009260080.1:1945214-1987536 GCF_000687185.1 Egretta garzetta
TGGCCGACTGTTTGATGCGATCACACGTCTAATCAAAGACAAGATATTGTAAGTTTAAATAAAAAAAGTCTGCATTTCTATGGTTTTATGTCATGCAAATTCGTATCGTTTATTGGTAAAGGTTTAAAGAATTTACAAAAAATACATCCTTAAAAATTCCAACATAGTATAACCCATTTAACTATAATAACTAACAACAAAGTAATCTTATAAATCATACTTGAACACCACAGGCAAAATAAAATGTTTTGCTACTATCAACTCTTATTTACTTGCTTCCTGCAAATACTAAAACAAGAATTAATTTTGGTTTGTGCATGGAATTAAAAGTTGTGATAGTTTTCTAACAGAGATACAAATAGATATAAACGAGCTTTTTAACTCTGGTATGAGTAAGTTTCTCTTCTTTGTTTTAACTCTGTTCATTACTGAAGAGTTTATTTCTTCTTGGTATTGATTTTAAAATTCATTGCATTCCCAACCATACTTAACAATTAGAGTTTCTTAAACTTAAGTCCTGAGCATGTATTGCCCTATTGTTTACTTTCCCATAACAATATCCACATAAGTATTATTCTTTCAAGCACTACTGGAGCTTTTTTTTTTTTAAAAAAACTTTTTTGGTTTTTAATTAATAGGTACATACTTACTATAAAAAGACTGCAATCTTCACTTGCATCTTACTCTGACCAGCATAAGAAATGTTCTCTACAAAGAGATCTGTGGCTTACATGCAACCGATTAACACCAATATTTATTAGAGCTGCCTAAGAGACTTAGAAAATAACAGACTACATATCCAGTGTGGTAGGAGCTAGGAAATATAGAAACTTCAGAAAACGTAGAAACCTAGGAAGTAGGTTACTATGCATCTCCAGGTTTTAATTATATTCAAAAAGCTATTTGACAAATTCTCACTTCCTGGAATGAGATTTTCTACCCTTCAAAATTATTTTAAAGTCATCAGATAATGTATCTTCCTTTCAGAAAGCAAATGATAGAAAAAAAAATATACTATTTCCTTCTTCATCTTACCAATAAACAAACATGTTATATCAGACTTGATGACAAAGAGAATTTTGCAAACTCATGTACCATCCCTATACCAGTTCTGCTTAGCAAAAATGAGAAATAAAAATACCTGGGAAGTTCATCATCTTGAAACCTGAATTACAGTGTTAAAAAATCCTTATGCCTTACTGATTTTCTGAATGAATAACTGCTGATGCTGTAGTGTTTGAGGTATTTCTGTTTCACAGATATTGACAACCAGAACCTTCATTCAGCTAACTGAAAATAGTACTTAGAGCTGAAATTAAGACTGTCTTTAAAAATATACCTAACAAACCACAGAAGAAATAATTAATTGATAAATAAGAAAAAATAATAGAAGACTAGAACTTCTAACATCATAAGGCTTAATGCAGTGAAGAACTAAAAACACTGTATGCATTTATTTAGGTCCAGCTACCAAAAAATACATGTAATTTAATTTATACGTATTTTATTTATATGTTTGCATATGTACACATTGGATGTACACACCCATGCACACATATATACGCACACAAGCACAGAATTCACATGATTTATTCAGAACATGGATTGGCATTCTGTTATCCTAAGCAGGCAGTATCCCCATAACAAACTACATCACAAAAGCCTACGTTGAACTTAATCTGTTTTTCAAAATGACACTTTCATTTACTTCTCTTGGATTTCACAATGCCCTCAAGCACTTTACTTTCCCCTTCCAGATGTGGTTTCACAAGAACTTTTGCACAATACTGGCGTCTGGCATACAGTAAACAGTCCCTATTACTGTTAACAGTGGCAGATGCAGTACTGAACCAATTGTAACTCATTTTAAAAAAGCTGCCTGGAACTAGATGGATACTATGTGTTTAGCTTATGATATGAAAAAATATTGGCTTTAGACACTGAAGAAATAAATATACATGCAAAGATTTCCTTCATTTTGAGAGACTTAAAAATCTGTAAATGCCAAGCTTTCTAAAAAGGTTTTCCAGCTGCTGGTAGCAGAGTGAAATTTTCTGCCTTTTGAGAAGCTCTAAATTCTAAGCCAGGATGTAAATCGTTAATTGCTTTTGGGATTACTCACTTTAGAATTATTTAGAAGGATTTCTACTCTTGACAATACAAGAGACACAGCAGAAACCTTCTACTATTCTTGCTCTTTCAGAATGACTGTGACAGAAATACCCAAATACACAAATGGCACAGATGGATTTTAAAGAATCATTAATTCATATACTACTCCATAGGCTAGAAATGCCAAAGCTCAAATGCCTGATGCAGGTTTCAGAAGTTTTAAACATGGAGGCACGGTGACTCTTTTTGGAGTACTCTTTGGAACTCCATTGGCTGTTGAGCTTTCACATGAACTAAGCCAGCTTTCTTTGTGAAAAATCTGATATTCAAAGCTTCACAAATCAACAGTGTTCTATTTTCATCATAAACCAAACATTCTAACCCTAATGAAATTCAATAGATAAAATAAAAATTGTTGTATTTTTCACTGAGAGCATTACTGAAAGCTGTACAAATTGCATTAAAATTAACAAAAGAAATGGTGAAATAAGAGGAAGCAGCAATACACGCCACCATTTTTTTTCCTATTGTATTTTCAAGTTTTCACTTTTACAAGTGCATCACTGTTAGAAGTGGTATCAGTCATATTTACCAGACTTAGCCTAACATTTATAGAAGTAAGGGGGAAGCAGCTAACAGAGCAGGTAAAGTTACTTGTGTCCTGCCTACAAATGGATTGCTACAATTTACCCACACTACAGCTTAGGTGGTCTTCACCTCAGGGATACTTCGTTGCATCTCCCAAAGACCAAGCCCGAATAAATTCTGACGTAGCTCTATCAATTATCTTTGCTTTTTTCACTCTAGATAAATAAATAACACTGTATCACAGCAGGAAAACTGATCTGCATTTCTCAAACCCCTGGATCTCTGACTGTCTTCGCCAATTACTTCATAATTAGTTATAAGGATTGATAATTAGGGGTTTGATAAAACCGAGGGTTGTCCAGAGGTTTACTCATTTGTTTGCACTAGACCTCAACTCAGTTCCCTTTGCTGCAGCAACAGACTCAACAGGATAGTAAAGAACTTAAAAGTGTTCATATAGCAGTTGTACCCACGGGAAAAAGCTATGGCAGACTAAAACCAGAAAACTGATTGTTCTGACTGAAATGGAAAACTCATTCATAGCCAGTTCTGGCCTCACACAGTTCAGTTAGCATCAGTGACAGACTTAACTGCTTACACTATGCATGCATTTATTTATATGCGCTTAATATATGTTAAGCCTAATGCAGTTTATGGGATTATTCACGTATTTAGTGCTAACCATGTACTGAAAATGCCCTACTGTGCTGAGCTCAGTCAGTAGCCCATGCAATGAATGTGTCATTTACTTCTAAACCATGTTCTTTCTTCTTTCACCTAAGTAATGTTGAGGAGCTGTGTAAGATAAAAAACATAATCAACGCAAACAAAGTATTTTATTCTCAGGAAAAGCTAATGTCTTAAGCACTAATGCAGCAGCCTTGGATAACAGAGTCCCCGAGAGTTAAACATCCAACATGATCAATTTTTTATTAGGTTAATCTTTAATCAGTCTTGGAAAACTTCTTAACTATAAAACATAAAAAAACCCCATAGTAAACGAATTCTTTTAGCAAACCAGACATTTCAAGGTCTTTAGGTATCCTCATCTTACACATTTTTATCATCTTAACTTTCAAAAGATATGCAGTCTTACCTCCACAATAGCATTCAAGGCAGTGTCAGCACCAATGCTAAAGTCTGTGCCTGGCACATTGTTGCTAATAGTAGCAGGCAACACACAGATAGGTACGCAAAACTCCTCAAAGCGGGAACGTGCCTCATGTAGCTGCAGACAACTTTCGTAAGCCTGAAGCAGTGGTACAAGTATGAGTGATACATTCCTTGTCTTTGGATTGCTCTGCTAATGACTCCTTGCATGTGATGGTAAATTTGGCTGTCCATTGACCCAAGTAAATAAAATTGGTGAGATTATTTTTGGGGGGGAGGGGGAAATATCCTGTACATATCACAACAGTGCACTGGGGTTGCATTGGCACAATGCTCTTTGAAGAAATGCAGATTAGTGCAAGTTAATACAGAGTGAACGTGAAGTGTGCACAGCATAGAGTGTGAAGCAGCTGGGTGGAAAAAGACAGCATAGAAGTAAACTGGAAATCATTCCGCAAGAAACCACTTAAAGAACAAAGTTTGATACATGTTAAGGAGTTTAGAAAGTTAACTAGCAACACACTTATAACTTGAAGGAAATGCTTAAAGAAAGCTGCTTTTTTAAAAACTATGTTATCCTATAAAGTCAAGGCACATCTATTTCCACCAAGAAAAAAGAAAAAAAGGTTTGCCTATGCTTTCCAAGATTCTATCAACATCACACATCTGCCTCTATGCACAGAGACTGGACGTAGGCCCAGAAAAATTCAGGAATATGTGCACATGGATGAGTTACTAAAGTTTGCAAGTATAGTTCAAAGATTCTTTGAAAAGCAGCTGTAGGTCCTTGGGAAGATTCCAAACACCACAAAATAAATCATCACATGGAAAGGATTAGGTGTTCCTAATAGATGTCAAAATAACACCTAAAGGTTAAGATTGTGCAGCTGTTTTTAAGTCAGTAAACATTTTTTTTTAATTACATTATTCTAAATCTTCCTAATCTAATCGGCATCTCTTATGATGTGTGGCAATTTTTTCAAACTGCCTATGTAATGACTCTCCACAGGAAAGCCTGATTACATAGTATGCTACATTTTTCTTAATCTCGTTCTCCCAAAAAGGACTGATATTCACAGAAGTCTCATCTTTTCAATTTCTCAAATCAGTTCAGAGAAGCAAACCATTGCAGATCGAATTATTAGATAGCTATCAAGCTATCTCCAACAGACACCTATACAGTGACTGATTTAAGTAATAATTTAGAAGAAAGTGATGGGAAAAAAATTCACCTGCCAGAGTTCTGCTCTCTAGATTTTTTTCTTAGAAAAAGCAGATCCTGTTCAGTGAGAGGACAGGAAGTACGGCGGTAGGTGTATGAAGTACAAACTGACTTTCCCAAGTCCATCTGTACTCATGTATTTTGTAAGTACAACTTTCAATTAATCTCAGTGCTTGGATGCATTTCCAGTTTAAATCTGAAATACAGTCTGCACTTTCAGACCTGTAGCTCTGAGAAGCAGTACAGCCAAAAGAGCAACAAATGGATTTCTTTCCTTTTTTTTTTTTTTTTTTTTTTTTTTGAGTAGAAGAGACTTCACTGAGAAAATTTCACTGTTTGCCTAGCCCAACTCAGCTCATTGAGGCTGCTTTGAATTTTTATTTCTGTTGAAAAATAAAGATGTACACTGAATTGCAGTGGTTTGGTAAAACCACATGGCTTCCTGGAGATCTGCAAAACGTGAGCTTCTCTAAAAACTTTTATATTGAGACTTTTGGGAAACCAAGTTGAAGGGAGATTTAGAGCAATAACTAACACAATTAGTTAGTCTGCATTTATGATATGTTAAGATGCAGTTAAGATATGTTTTACTTGCATTAAATATTGCCATTTTATTTGATGCAAGTGATTTCAGCAAACATATCCAAAGACTGTACCTTCACCAAGCACGAGCATTATATGCAACATCTTCACATCGCTGCAGCAAAATATGAAAATGCTTTCAATAAAGGGTCACTTAATAATTATAAAGGGTAGACATGAGATTGGTGGCTTTAATAATTGCTTTACAATTTTTTTTAAAATAAGTACTAGAGTAAGATCATATAGGGATACTGTACTATGTCAATAAAATGGTTTAATCATTTCACACCCTTTTATTATATTTATGTTATTAAAAAGGGTATTGCCATAACCAAGGATGCTTTCTAAAAATACAAGCAAAGACTGTGGTTTGTTGACTTTATGTTGATCTAAATGCAAATGAGCATTGAAATGGATGGATTTACTGCCCTAGCTCCACATCCAACTGTTCCTAGGTCTGAACTGGATGATAATTTAATTGGTTAGCTAGCCTGGCCAGGCTAATTTCCAGCTTCCTAGTTCAAACTAATATGGAGCCACATATGCCAGTACCAGCACTGGAAGGGTACAGGAGTCTGTTTTTTTTCAAGGAAACTGCATAGAGACTACATTAAGGCAATCTAACTGTAGCTTTACTTTTCTTGTGGCTGTCTGCTATTCTTTTTTCTCACAAAACCAATTCATCAACCTGTACCCCCTTTTCCCTTTGATGAAAGGAAAAGGCAGATTCTCAAAGAAACACATTAGAGAGTTTCAGCATCTTCCTTTTTCAAGTTCTGGCTTTCTCCATTTCTAGCTGATACCTTTTCATTTCCCCATTAATTTCTGCATCTCCTAAATCTAATTAACATTCTTCCATACCTTGTTCTGGTTTATTCATCTTTCCAACAGTTTCTTCTAGCCCATCAGTAGGCTTGTTTTCAAATTAAATTTTCATCCTTCCCATTCTCTTTCCATGTTCTGTAGCTGAAAGAGTCTAACTTTTTATTCATTCTGCTTAATTACAGAGTAGGTTTCTGCTTTTTGGTTCCACCTGCAAAATGTATTGCTCGTGCCTCTTTTTGATCAGTACTAAGTAATAAAACTTTTTAAATGAAAGAAATTTCTATCCCTTGTGGAAAAAAACCTAACACTTCTTTGTTGTCACATTCCAGAGGTCTGCTATCTGAAATAATGTTCAATTTGTTTCACTGGATTACCAAGATGAAGTTGAGAATATAGGTATTTATATTATGGTAGTCATTATACTGATGTTTCTTTTTACAGAAAAGTCAAATTCATGTTCTTATCCTGCAATCCTAAACAAGGTATTTTGTATATCTAGATATACAAGCCTTAAGCATACCCTTTTCAGGTACAGAAACCTCCAGCTTTTCCCAGGTATTTTATGTTGCGGAGCTTTCATTTACAATTGTTCTCACTAGTATTCTGAAAACTGAAGCAAAAAATACAGCATAAAATAAATTCTAAACACTCTTCAAAAGACAAACCAAATTCTACTATCCAACTGATTACAAGCCTGTATTTTAAAACAAAAATGGAAAAAGTGAAGCATTTCAAGTGGGTCACAGAATCTGTTACAGAATCTAAATTCTAGTTATTGAGAAAAGTACCATCCACTACCTATGACTTAGGGAAAAGCACACTCTTGCCTAATCTCTCATTCAGATGTTATTTATCTCTTAGCCTGTTTTTTACTGTTCTTCTTTTTAAATGCAGCATCTTAATACATTTTATCTGCAAATGTCTCAAGGTACCATTTACATGCCTTGACAAGTTTCAAACAACTTAACATTGACAAGTGCCTAGTAATGCCAAACACTAGCAAGGCCTCATCACCCAACAAAAATGTACTTACCTTACTAAAAGTTGTCAGGAACATAGAAGTAAGAACAGAACCACAGAAAAACTGAATGTGATGACATTTTGGTGTTCATAAGAGGTACTGATCTGAGAGCACTGAAAACTACGATGCATTTATTGACCTGACAGTGGCAATAGGAATAAAAATGCTATAAACTAGATATAATGGACCTTCATGTCCATTTGCTACTTTAATTTACCACAGTCAATTGAATGACTTGTACTGAGTCTAGCAGTCACATTTAATAGGGGGCATCATTACTATTGAACCTGGTCTGAACATACCACACAGGAATGAAAGGATACGTTTTTCATTATCAGTTTAAGTGAACCATGTGCAAACAATCAGAGCAGAAAACTGAAAAGATACCAAGCAGAAATGTTTCCCCAACACAAAAGTCTGCTCCTTCCCCCCCAAAAAGAACAAAACTTAATTTTCCATTGAATTGAATCTAAATCCTGCGAAGCCATTACATTTCACGTTTGTTTCAAAGAAAAATCTAGGCAAAATAAAATGTAAAAACAAGACAGAAGCTATTAGTAAAAAAAAAAAAAAAAAAATCAGTTTGAAAAGTTTTCAACTACTGCGTTGAAAATATGAACATACTGGCATTTTATTACCTAATGAAGGTGGATGATATCTAGAAACCTAAGTATAAAGCAAAGCACAACAACAAGAAAGAGACTGAATGACTATGGTATATACCACTCTACATGAAATAACCTATAAAAAGCAGCTGGTTAGGTAAACAAAGCTTAAGAAGAAAAGAAAAGAAAAGAAGAAAGATGGTGTTAAGCAAAATAATTTTACTCACCTTACTTTGTGACCAATCATTTTGGAGAGATATTTTTATTTACCAGAACTGGAAACATAAACATTTATAATCTAAGTGGTCTATAAAGAATATGTTCAAGATAAATTTTAGTTGCTTAATCATGTTCAAGGCAATAGTTAAGGAAACTGGAATTTCCTAACTGAAGGGTTTATTTTGCTGAAGATAAAAATATTTATGTGGGCATAGTAAAAAATAAAAACAAAACAGGTGAAAATTATATTAGTGCTCTTGAAGTTGATAGCATTTGAGGAATCCTTCACATTTCTGAAAATAATACCATTATTAAAATTTTCAAATGCATCTAACTGATAGAAGAATTGACATTTCATTTTCAAAAGCAACTTGAAATTCTTTTCCCACTTTACATGAGCACCATGATTGTTATTTTTCATATTTTAAAATGTAGCTCAATATGTACAATCAGTGCAAAAATTCCACATTCTGCTTCCAACATGGCTGGAGACAAAAATCAGAACGTGGAACTTGTAATATAATATGGTAATTCTTTGTAATTCAGTAAGCAAGTTATGAAATAATTCTGTTTCTTCTTTATAAGTGAAAATGTAAATTAAATTATGAAGACAAAAGCTGTATTAGGTCTTTGCTGTGCTTTAAACTATGGACACTCCGCAACTGTATCTGCAATAGGTATGTGTCCATAGATTGTACTGAAAAGAAAAAAAAAAATGCAGTGATAATATTACTGTTATTGTTTCACAGACAAAATTATGCCAGAATATATAGAAACAGAATTGCTGCTCGTAGTAGAGGTATGACGGATTAATGCTTCTCAAGTGATTCAGATGAACTGTAAACGTGCATGCATGACAATTTAATTTGTGTGGTGTTTGACAATGCTCTTTGTATCCAACTGCATGTAGTATTGATCCATTTTTGACTTACATCGTAGTACTGTATTTGATTTTTTGAAAAATACTTAATATGTCTCAACTTTTTTTTGTTAAAACTGTTGATTAGTAGAATATATGTAATTCCTATTCTTAGATAAATATGGATCTTACATTCTCTATTAGAGAAATAAGGATATTTATACATAAATAAGGATTTCTTTCTGAATAGAATATTCACTCAGTGTTTTTTACAGCTGGGTATACTGATAATTTACATAAAATAGGGATATTTTTTTCCTCTGCAGTGCATCAAATGATCATCAAGTCTTAGCTTTATGTTTCTTTCTTACATATACAACAGACGTATGCCATCTTATTTTGTAGTTTACAAATTTACAGGTCATTGTAGTTTCAGAGGAAACCTAATGGAAGCATTTGGCATCCTAAATCTTCTCTTGTTTTAAGTAGGCATCATGAATGTGGCTATTATCAAGTAGGCGTATCGGTTTCCAGATTGCATTTCCAAAGTTCTGGTCTATAAAAATATTCAGTTCTAGCCAATTTAGTTTTAACCAGAACCGCTTTGTTAGTAAGCGCACACACCAGAATAGACTTACATCAGTTATAGTGTTCAGAGCAGTATCTGCACCAATGCTGAAATCTGAACCCGGTACATTGTTGGATACAGTTGCAGGAACCATAACCATTGGAACACAGAATTCATCATATTTCTCTCTGGCAGCTGACAATTCGAGAAGTCCAAGGTACGCCTGTTGGGCACAGGCATTGGGTGAAAAATTAGGATGAATAAATATGGGCAAAGTTGGAATGATAAAATGGAAAGGGTCACAGGGGGAGCCATTTCTACCACAGCACACTTCAGCAAGTCAAAGCATTAAGGAACCACTAGAATGTAACACACACAAAAAAGAAACCATTAAAACCAGGTATACATTTGAAAACAAAGAATAAATAGAACATTCATTTTCAAGGAAATATATAATTTAGACATAACAAAGTGCTTTGTACAACACAAACATACTGCAAACTAGTTCCCCAATCTTCAAGTACTGTTACTCCTCATTTAAAATCGTAATATTCCTGAACTAGGACCATGCCTACCAGGTTGGAAAAAGAGGATAATTCACTCCTTATCAAGAAGCAATAAGCATGTTCTTTTCTGGGAAATATTCTGGCAAAATATTTTCCTGAGTCAAGATTTCAAAAATGTATTACTTTGGTAAAATAAAGTGAACATGAAATACAGGGAAAAATGAAGATACTTCTCTAGATCAATTACAGATTTTGAAATGCATTATATGACATTTTTAAATACAAAAATACTATCATGCTATCTCACCTTATTTATCCATTCAGCACAACCTGTTTTGCAGCTACTAGTCACGGTGTTGAATATCAACATTCCACAGAATCGGTGATTGAAAATACTTCTGACCCTAAACACTATTTGAGTTGTGTATCAAATATAGTTATAATGACATGCACTTTACATGAAGATTGGGTAAAAATTAAAGTGGTCTATTCCTTTTTTTAGGAATTCTGCTCTTCTTAGACTTAATTAGACATTTCAGCATACCTCAAATCCACCAATAACCATGAGGGCATTAATGTTGTTAGTACGCATCTGGTCAGCAATCTTCTCCAAATACTTTGCAGGAAGAGTACTAAAAATTATTAAACCAAAAGAAAAATAAAAACAATTTACAGACTCTGCAGCAATAAGAACTAATTACTAAGCTGAAACAGTAAACTGAGAAGGCAATGCAATATTTTTTGTCTTATATATTTACCCATACAAATAAACCTTTCTGACAACAAGTAAGGAATCACATCAATTGTAAAGAAACTACAGGTTTGCAATCCTTTTAAGTGTAAGGACCCCAGGAAATTTTTAAGTCGAGGTCCTGACTCCCGTTTTCATTCTCTCTTCAGAGCTAGTACAGTACTGTAAAGCTACCCACGTGGGAACATAACGATTTAAAAACAAACAAAAAAAAAAAATGTGAGGACTTAAAACATTCTGTGGAAAGAAAAGAGCATGGCATCATACACTGGCTACACAAAATACTAGGATTCATCATATCAATTGGCAAAATATTGACATTACCGTTTTGTACCAAGAATTGATCCTCCTTGGCCTGTCCAGCCTCCAACATCTCCCCAGCTGATTTCCTTTATCTTTGAATAAAAGTAAAAAAGGAGTTTCTGTTAAGTAACTATCCAATTACTTCTCTTTACATGCAGCCAAAACCAGGTACTACTTAATGTAAAGCTGTTGGAACAAGTTGTCAGGCACAGACGCACCAAAAATAAACTTGGCAAAGAAAACAGCATCAAAAGGCTCTTAAATTCTTACCAATTCCTTTCCACTCTATTTGTTCTTTCTTCCTATAGATCATGATGAACCCTGCCTTGTTTCACATCATGATCCTATTTTCACATCCTCTCCTACTGAATGTGAAACACAAAAATCTAAAACTAAGCCCCTGAAGTTAGTTTTGCAACCTATGGCTCCAGCTAGGGGTAGAAATCGCAAGTCTTGCATCCACTTTCTCCTCAGTATATCAACTGACACTTAACATTTAAAACAGGGAAACAGAAGAATCTAACTCACCTGGGCAGAAAAAAAAGCTTCCTCCCTCAACAAGCACCACTTGCAAAGCTTCTTATGGCAAAGGAGCACAGATGCAATAAATTATCACACAGAATCAGCAATTCTTCTGTTATTCTGTGGAATACCTACCATATGCTAAACACTGACCAAAATTGGAAGGTAGGATTCATCTGAACTAATTTTGTAGCTCTGCAGCATGTGATTTGCAATATTTAATCTACAGACTTGAATAACTGAGAAATACACAATTTGGGGTTTATATATCTTTACGTAATAAAAGAACTTAAGAGAATCAGTTCCTGCAACAGAACACACCTTCTAAGAACACAAAGGTACCTTCTAAGAACACAAAGGTGGTAGTGTGGGATGGTGTACATACTAGTATGCAGTTGACACATGTAATACTCACCTTCCCTCTAGCAAAACCTTCAAATCCATCAATGACAGCAAACATTTTATGGCCTTCAGTTATACCAACTCTCACTGCAGCCCTCACTGCAGCATTCATTCCAGCTGCAGGGGCACCAACATTTAAAACTGCCACATTAAAATTAGTCTGCAAGAGAAAAATAATATTTAATAAGCACTTTAATTTCTACACCATGGTTAATTTGTCCTTGATACACAGTTGCTAAATATTGGAATGTAGGAAAAGAAATTTCAAAGCCCCTAAAACCATCCAAAATTTAAAGTTACCCAGAAGATACATACACAGATTTCCCTATTTGCAATAATATAGCATAGAAACAGTTTAAAAAAAGAATGTTTGCTTTTAAGTAAGACTTTATCAGATCCTCATTTGGTTTGCAGATTAAGTTATTCAGGCTTTTATATTTTATCTCAGCTAGGTTCAAGAAATGTAAAATAACCTGTGTTATTCAGTGTCATGTTATCAAAGCAGTAGTTTTTTGCAAAAACACCCAGAATAGCCAAGAAAAGAATAAGAATTGATTCTAGCACCATAGCAGTTAGGTGTGTATCATCAGTTCCATGCACAGCAGAACAGACAACAACTTTTAAATTAAAGTATTGTCCAGGTTTTTAGAGCAGCTGACAACATAGAAGTAAAGAGGAGCACTCAGCATCTTTTCCAATACGACGCATTTTCAGGTTACGGCAGTTTTTAAAGCATTCCCTAATGACTCAAAGTAATTGTGCTTATATACAGTATCTCCCCTAGTGTAATGACCAGGTAAGTGGCTGATCTACTCAAATGGAAAAGTCTGAGATACCAAAAATAAACCACAGACAATGTAAGAGAGAGGGTTCTACTTTAAAACATAACATGAAATAATAAATATGTTGGTATGTAATGTGTATTCCATACCTATGCATTTAGTCCCCATTTACATTGCTTTGTTATCAGTTGTACACTAGATAAAACAACTACATCTAAATGGATGTAAATATTACAGACTGAACAACACAAATGGCCAAAATCACAGGATCTAGCTAGAAAATAGTATTAGAAATTTCTGTCTTGTTTCAACAGACCCAACTCTAAAACCACAAGTTTTCAAATTAAGAACACTGTCTTCAGTGGAATTATTACTTTATACTAATAGATAAATCCAGTATTATTCAGCTCATGTATTCTTTCTCAGAGGAAAAAATTCAATACTTGCATTAAAAAGAAAAATATAACAGAAAAATTCTCATAAATGTGCACTGTAAGGGTAAACAAAGCAAGAGCGCTACTGTGTGCAAAATGCTAGCAAGCATCCTTGGATTAAATTTGAACTGCAAAGCATGAAATGCAGTTCTCTGTACATGAAGTATTCCTTGAAATGGAAGGCTTGTTTCCAGATAAATCACAGGCCACTGGATTTTATTAAGAAACGGTCAGCTAGTATAGATCAATACAGTTTCACTGACATCAATAAGTGTCAATTTACAACAGATAAAAATATAATCTATTACCAAAAAGAAGGCACTGCAATTTATTTATCTTGTTTTATTTTTACAGCTTTGAAATGAATACTGAGAACAAAATATAAGTAAAGAATTAAAACTTTACATGCCTGACATTTGGGAAAATTTAACCACTCTATGAATTTAGGAAACAGAATTTAAATGACAAACTATGTAAGCAAAACGCAAGAAAACTTGACAGTCCTGGCTTATACACTAACAATCGCCATGCTTTAGGTCAGCTGGATGACCTTATATTGTTTGTAACTATTGACATGGCAGAATTCTAACAACTTGATACTGTAGAAGAGCTAGAAGTTACTAGCTTTATCCTGGAAGATGGAAATACAGAACAAAAATCCAGAAAAGTTGTTAGGTAATGATCACGGATTCTCTTCCAATTCCTTCTGCACAATTCCTCTGACATGCACATTTCATCTACTTTTTAATTCCCATCCAACCCCTTTTATTGAAGCACACAGATTTGGTTAGCGTCGTCAAATCCAAGTAGCTAATAATTACAAGCAGCCTACATTTCCTCCTAATGCCATCTATCACAAAAAGATATGGCAAAATTATTTTAAAACAAAATACTAAAGCCCAATGCTAACAGTCCTAAATTTGCATTGGTATAAAAAAAACCAACCCCAAACACACAACTGATCTGGCAAAGCAAATGTTAAATATCTAGACAAAAAACCCTGAGTTCTTTGATCTCTTGAAGGTCAAACTTAGGCCCTTATTTAAAAAAAAAATTACCATTTTGGTAGGTATATTTGAAATAGCGTTGGTCTACATACTTACTTTTACTTATGTTTGGGCAAAAGTAAAATTATAATTTAAATTAGAGTTATTTTATTGTAGCCTCGTTGAAAGCTTCTACTATAACTTTTCATATGTAATTAAGTTTCCTTTACCACGTGAAGTTTTCCATGACACATATTACACAGTAATTTTGTCAACTAAAATGGCTAGTTGTGATTATGTTACTTTCTATCTGCAGAACTTCTGAATGTCAGCTTTTCAAATGAACTTTTCCTACTTTTAATGCAATTTTTCTCCTTGATAATACTGAGAAGATATTATTAATCATGACTCAAATATTTAACTGGAATAAAAATCAAAAAATGTAACAGTAACATGATCACGCAAATAAGGTACCAAGTCATCACAAACCAGAATTAAAAAAGGAATTAACCAGTGAGGATTAACCAGTGAGGTACCACAGTCACTAGCTATGGTCAAACCAGAATTATTCAGTAAACCGTTAATGAAAACAAAAAAAATCCTGTCTGAAATTTGTTTGCACAAAACATTTAGTGTCTACTTCCTAATAAATCCAAATTTCCTCTTATGCACAACCTACAAACTATAAAGAAAAGAAGAACTAAATGTCCACCGCTGTATTACATGTGATGACTTGCTAGATCAGGTAAATGGTGATGCATCTTATCTTCACTATTCCATTGCATGAATTCCTGGACCTACCCCTGTTCTTGAGGGATTTTGCCCTTCAAAAGGAAGGGCTAGAATTCTTTTATATTGAATCTTTCTTCTTTATCCCAAGATTTTTAGACTATTAATCATGATTATATCACCTCTCCGTCTCTCCATGTTAAGGAAGAGAGCACATAACAGTAACTATTAGGACCAGATGCTACAGCATTTGGGACCAGACATATAACCAAGACAGGAAGAAACTGCCTAGCAGAAAGTTTTCTAGTTAGAACGGTATTTCACTTTGTTCTAATAATATCTAACTTTTTTAAAGTTGGGTGTTGCAAGCATCTTTCTGCCATTATAATACTTAACTAATTTTATAAAATATCCTATAGCATAGGTTTGAAGAGAGTATTAAGGCAGGATGAGGGGGAGGGAAGAAGAAAAACACTATTTGTTAGGATACCCCAAAAGCAGACATGCATTGCACATTCAAAAAAACGCTTACCTTTGGAAGCTCGGCATCTGGTTTTTTGTGCGACAGTAACTTGTAGGTGTTAAGGTTGTTTTCAAAGCTCCTAAATAAATAAGTAAATAAGATAAATAAAGTAGTAAATTTTTCAACACATAGTTGTTTTAAAGAAACATTTGAATTTTTCAGAAACTTTTAAAAAACAGGTATGTAATATTTGGGCCAAAGTTATAAATGCAAACCACAATTGAAACTGGAAATGACAGAACATGGAAAATATTCAATCCTGTGAGATAATAGTAGAAAATACAAAACAACTGTATAGCTGGTAAGTATGTCTTCTAGATTGGTAATAAAGCATTTTGTTATCAAATTACTTGAAAAAGAAAATGCTCTATTAACACGTAAGAGTGCAGAATGTTTCCCTCCAACATTACTGTTGGAAAACTACCAGCTACATACAGACAAGTTCACAGGATTGTCCTCAAAATCTTGAATAAACACATGGTTGCTACCAGTCAGCTCACACAACACAGCAGCTCTTTTCTTTGTGACTAGTTATCCTAGTATCAGTCACTAGCTCAACACAATACTGAACTACAGTTTTCTTTGTTTTGCATGTTTTTATGCAGATAAGAATTTCAATTATTCTATTTAAGCAACTCTTCTGTCTCCTCTATTATTCTCAAGTACATAAAACCATACAGATATTAAATTATTTAAAATAAAATGTCAAGTGCCAACAGAGCAGCAAAGCGTTTCAGCTTTTCTAGAGCAAATACATTGATATAAATTATTGGCTGTACCTCCCACGAAGCCTCACAGCCTCAACAAATCTTCCTTCATCCATGGCTTTCTGGACTTCTTGAGTCTTGAAAAAAACAAGTTGATTACTCAATATGTTTAAAAACCACAAGAAGTTCATATTCAATATATTCCAGTAAATAAATCACTCTTAAATAGCTTTCCAAAGTGAAAAAAAGAATTATTGACATTTCATTAATTTATGAGCTACCTCTTATTTACAGGGGACAGGAGAAGAACAAAGTAGAAGCAGACACCTAAAGTCTTTCTGGGTGGAAAAAACAAAACAAAACAGCATATCCATTTTGCGTTTTCTTGTTTCAGTTTAAGCTGAACATTTTTGTGCAGAAACCTGACTGTTGCGTATGACATGTAAATGGATGCAAGCATCTGAAGAATTTGTTGCAGCAACAAAAATAGAAGATCTGAGATTATTTTTGAAACACATTAAATATATATATATTCCTTGTTTGTTGGTAGTTTGCAAATAAGGAATAACACATAGAGAACACACATGAAGTTCATTATTCTCCAATGTTGGAAACTGCTGCATGCATTTCCACCAGTGTTTTAATGACAAGAGACAATTATTGTACACAGTGGTCTGTTGTAGTTAATGAGTAACTAGAAATTGGCATTTTGCCAGAAACTCACCATCTGCACACACTCCATCAAAGGCAGACGGACAGCCTGGTTTCCAGACAGGGACACGACACAGGCAGGGGTAGCTGGAGTAGCTTCCAAAAGGGCAAGCACAGCTTCCACACCCATACGACTTGCCTGAAAATAGATAATGTTTGAATGTTCAAGCAAGCACTTAAAAGCACAAGGCTTCCAATCACAGCAATGGCCACAATTTCTCTGTAAATCAAGCTGAAACCAATTATTCTTTAGGAGGTGAAAAT
Source organism: Egretta garzetta (assembly GCF_000687185.1). NCBI lineage: Eukaryota > Metazoa > Chordata > Aves > Pelecaniformes > Ardeidae > Egretta > Egretta garzetta. The sequence continues at coordinate 1,962,546 of NW_009260080.1, forward strand.
GTCACAGGCTGTTTAATACACTTAAGTACGAATTATTGTTCTTGCAGCTTTGCCTTTTAAGCCTAACATAGAGTCCTTTACACAAAATACTTCACTATTCTGAATTGAGCTATTCAGACACTTAATATGAGGAGATAACTGGATTTGTCAAGTTAATCAGGCAAAGAACTACCCCACCCCCAAATAAATAATCAAAATGTAGTTGTACCATGTGGTGCCACAGGTAATTATTTCAGGTTCACTCACCAAAATTCTGTCAAAAGCTGAAGGAGTTCCACCTCTTTGCACATGACCCAAGATAGTTACTCGGGTGTCAAAACCGAGCCGCTGAACAACAAGCTGCAAAGAATTTTGAAATACAGTGGGTTTATCATCATTATTTTATATATGCATGTGTTAGCATTACTCTGCTTTACATGTACTATGTCAACAGTAATGGAAACACTACAAAAGTTAAGCCAGCCTTTAGTTTATTCCTAACCTAGAACTAAACTCCACGTTCCCAATCTAAAGAACATTTTAGTTACAAATGGCAAAATAGCTTAGATTGCAGAGCTTTAACTGCAGTTATAACGGCTTCATTATGCAGAGTCCTCGGCCTTACAGAAACAGGTCTAAACACTGTAATTAGAATACTTGAAAGAAGTTCAATGACAGTGTTTTATTCACTCCATGTTTCATCTGTGTGCAAGATTACACATCCCAAAAGACTCCTGAGCGAAACTTCAGTGAAGATGATTTTTAACCTTAATTGACAAGGCTTTTAAAACTTGTAGTAAAAATTGTAATAATAAAACTATTTCACTCAGTCAGACTTTCTTTCCATTTCCTCTGTTACATATCAGATCTAAAGTCATAGCGAGACATCATTTATTCAGTGAGCACATAAGATTAGGAATAAATAATGAGATACCATAAAGCGGAAAAAAAAATGTAAAAAGTTATTTACAAAATCTTCTATCCTTGGTATTTACCATTTTTGAATGTTTTAACTGTATGAGATTTGTAGCAAGCAAGTAATGTTTCTTCCATAAATGCATAATAGCTATCTGCTGTATGCACACTTAACACTGCTTGGTACTAATGTTACTTCGTAAAACTGCAATTTTGAATTAAGAGTCAAAGATTACGCTCAAACACAGCTATGGAAAACAAAACTTCACAGTCACAGATAAATCCCAGGTCAAGTCAAATTGTCATAGCTCCTTCCGCCAATGACTAATTTTCAACTTCTTTTCTTAAGGGACCGTCTCCAAGAAAAGTAGAATAATTTCAGCTCAAATTTTTTTATCATCTTAGACATCAATGAAATTTTTGGCAAAGCAACCATTTAGAAAAAAGTGACAAGACTTTGTCCAAAGTAGACAGTATTATTTCACTGTAAGACATACCATTATTAAAATTTTAAAAGAAATATAAAGTAAAATAGGATTATAATTATTGATTTGAGCTGATTTCAGACTCTCTACCCATGAAGTAGGTGGTTTGGACTGTTGGCTTATTTTACAAGGAGAAAAGGTTCTAATTAACAGCCTCTGAAATAATCCCCCCTTAAGTGGACTTGGGATTCAGATAATAAAGCACAAATATAAAATGTAACCAGCAAGCTGTGTGATAAGCTACATTACAGGAACAGATTTACTTTACAGAAACGTTACTGTTCGTAACAAGCCCCATCTTAAGAACAAAACAGAAAGTGTATCATAAGGATGTTGACACTTACATCCTTAACCTTCTCTGATGTTATAGGTTTGTTGTGGCAATCAATAGCTCCTTCAGCTACAATAATAATATTCAGCCTTTTCTTTCGTGCACGATTCTATAATAAAAATAAAAGCACATCCATACAATAAAAAACCAGAAATTTACAGCATGATTTTAGTCAATTGCTATACATTAAGCTACTAGGATTTGAGGAAATATTTCTTATACCTGATCACTACAGAGTTCTCACACATTTTATCTTCATAAATCAAATTAATGAGGAAAGGTACACACACTGCTTATATAGGAATAGTTTTATGTAATCCCTACAGTAGGTCATATAATTCTTCTAAAAAATTGCAGAATGCAGGAAAAGAACTGTTTAAGACCAAATAGCACTATCTGTAACACCAGAAGCAAAGAGTTGCTGAAAGTCCTGATCACATGTTTAAATCGCTGTTTTCAAACAAACATCTGCAAAGACGTCAGGAAATCCCCAACATAGTAATAAATTACCTCTGAAAGCTTAACACACATTGAATCTTCCCATCCTTCTTCTGGTGGGTATTCAGGAATAAATACCCAATCTGCACCACAGGCTAAGGCACTAACAAGAGCTAGATACCTAATAAACATAACAAATAATTAGACATTTATGGTTCAGATTGCTTGATCTTTCATAATTATATCTGTATGAGACACAGAGAGCTGAAGACAATACATACCCACAGTGTCTCCCCATAACCTCCAGAACAAATGTCCTCTGATGGCTGTAAACATAAGAAAACAAATTAACTGTAATACTGCAACTCAAAACTCCAGTCCAAATTCTTGAAATCAAAACCTGGTATCAGGAAATAGCCTGTGTTTACTATGCTTATCAAACACAGAATTCATTAGCAAAATAGGAGGCTGTATTAATAATGTATTTAAAATTTCTTATCTTCCAACATAGAATACATTTTTGCTACTACTTTCTTCTAAAACTTATGAGGGCAGTTAGGAGAAAAGAGGTGAATATTTACTAGAAAAGTAAAATGATGCAGATCCATAGTTAAGGACTGTAATGATATACTTGTATTAAAAAAAAATCATTTAATTGCTGAAATTTCGCCTAGGGAAAGCTTATATACAAACAGATGCTACTTGGTACTACTGAAAGCGTGTCTGGATCTTTGCTAGAAGAGTATGCCTGGGAAAGACTAAAAACATACTAAAAAACAAAAGCCTGCCCCTAAAGCTGATGCAGCCTCTACAGTCTGTTTGAAGTGCTGCCAAGACAGGAATGATGGAAAAGCAGTTACTAAGAAAAAAAGAAAACTGAGATGCTTGAGAGATGCTGCCAAAAAAGCTTTTATTCCCACTCTAGAAATATTACAAATACCAGTTACCTGACTTTTATTTAAAATTAACTTATCATAGAATCATAGAATGGTTTGGGTTGGAAGGGACCCCTAGAGGTCATCTAGTCCAACCCCCCTGCAGCCGCAGGGACACCGCTAACTAGATCAGGTTGCTCACAGCCCCATCCAACCTGGTCTTGAATGCTTCCAGGGATGGGGCCTCCACCATCTCTCCGGGCAACCTGTTCCAGTGTTTCACCACCCTCATTGTAAAGAATTTCTCCCTTATATCCAGTCTAAACCTACCCTGGTTTAGTTTGAAACCATCACCCCTTGTCCTGTCACAGCTGGCCCTACTAAAAAGATTTTCCCCATCTTTCCTACAGGCTCCCTTTAAGTACTGTCCAGGCTGAACAACCCCAACTGTCTCAGCCTGTCCTCACAGGAGAGGTGCTCCAGTTCTTGGATCATTTTAGTAGCCCTCCTCTGTACCCGCTCCAACAGTTCTATCTCCTTGTGCTGAGGGTTCCAGAGCTGGATGCAGTACTCCATATGAGGTCTCACCAGAGCAAAGTAGAGGGGTAGAATCACCTCCCTCGACCTGCTTTTTACGCAGCCCAGGGTTGGCTTTCTTATATCCTCCACTATTGTACAGCAATAGGGAACTTCAGATTTGAAGCACAAACAACTGTATATTTGTTATAGTTTTCTATAAAATGTACAATTTACCTTTGAGCAGTGGTCATGATGGCATCCACAACTTCAATGATTCTGTGCAAGGCTGAGTCAGTACCTATAGTCATATCAGTGCCACAGAAGTCATTGTCTATGGATCCAACCATTCCCACAATGTTAAGGTAAGCATATTTCTTAACAGCTTCTTCATCAATCTTTCCTGCAAACAAGTATCCAGAGAAAGAGTTGTAAGATTTATTTTTTTTTAAAACATTTAGACATACTGCTTGGGTGCTCTACTTTTGAAAAATAAACATATCCAAAAATTAAATTATGTTTAGATATTTTAGGTAACAAGGTTAGTCAAAACTACAAACAAAAGCCAATCAAACAACCAAACAAAAGACACCTGCATAGAACTCCTCATAGTAATGAAGGAAACAAGAGCTTTTCAGTCCATTTCAGTGTCAACAGATTATCAAGCTTTGTAACCAACCTGAAAATTGATGGTTTGGACTTAAACAATACCATTCAAATTGCAGTCTTAGTGTATGATGTGCAATGAAGAAGTAAAAGGATGCAAACTGGATGTGGTTATGAGCATATGTAAACAATCAAAACCAGCATTAAACTTTTGAAGACTTCTGCAACACTGAAAGGCTCTGATTTCATGATTAATAAGCAAATACAACAGAAAAGCTCCTATTCTTAGTCTGTGTCTCCCAAGACATCAGTGAAAATGCTGAATCATCCAAGAGTTCTTAAGGATCTCAAGGATGAAATACTTTAGCACTTAAGTGCTTAAAACTACCTTAGTATCTGTGGATGCGATGGTAATAAATATAATGCCAAATTTTTAGTATGGATATAGTATCAGTATGATTAAAGTCTACACTAGAGAAAATAGTAGAAACCATAATGAAAAATACAACTAATGTCCATAAAGATAAGTACAGTATTCTGTAGAAGAATCCAAATATTTTCTATGAATGTATACCATGCATTACATTACAATCATGCATTACAAACCTTTTCTAGAGTTCCAAAGGTGACTTAATAATTACATGAATATGGGATATCTGGTTGACATATTCTAATTAGGTTTCCAAAAAGTCATTGACCAAAGGATTTTGAGGAAATTAAGTAGCCACAGCATAAGAGAGAAGGCTTTTGTATAGAATATATAATGTGAAACAGAGGGTAAAACAATATGAAACAGAGGGCAGTAGTAAATGCAAGTTCTTGTATCTGAGGAAGGTAACCAATGGATTTCTACAGCGATCTGTGCTGTTCAACATAGTCGGCAATAACCTAGAAAATGAAATGAGCAGTAAGGTGCCACAGTTTACTGATCAAACTGAATTATTTGGGTTCTAAAGGTGTGGAGTGTCTGAGAAGAAATGATGAAGACTAGCAAGACACAGTGAGCAGTAAAGTATCAGATGGAATTAATTGTAGATAACTAAAGTAATACACATGAAAAATGTACCCTAACACCACAAAACAAAATAGTGCTATTTTCAGCATAATATAATAATGCTGTTTTCATTAATAAATCAGCTTCAATGCTCAATAGCAGTCAAAAAAAATCCAAATATTAGAAAATATTAGGAAAAGAATAGAGAACAAAACAAAGTTCATTATACTACTGTGTAGATCCATGGTTTGCCCTCATCTTGAATACTGGGTGCAGTTGTGGTCCTCCCCACCTCAGAAAGGACATGGTAGAACTGGAAAAGGTTCAGAGAAGGGCAACAAAGATGATCAAAGGTACAGAACTTACATATAAGGAACAACTAAGCAAACTAGGACTCTTCCATCTAGAAAAAGAGATGATGAAGGGAAAATAAGACAGCTGTCAAATCCTGAGTGGCATGCAGAGAGGAAGCAGGATTAATCATTCACTGGTTGTCTAACACAAAAATTAATGAAACTAGAAGCCAGCAGGACCAAAATAAACAGCAGGAGAAGATTCTTCACAATCTTCATCATCCAGTGAAGCCGTATAACTCCTTGCGACACAATGTTTTCAGAAAAAATCTATATGCTTTCAAGGAGAGTGTCTACATTCATGCAAGAGAAATTAAGGACTGCTAACAGCATCTTGTTCAGGAAGTCCTGAAGACAGAAATGGATGGAACCTACCAGAGTACTGATATATTATGAATAACATATAGCATCAGAGCAGCATTATTTAGGCTGGTTCTGTTCTTTACTCTTCTCTATACATTCTCTTGGATGTTATTAAAGACAACCGCTGGGCTGGATGCACTTTTAGTAACAGCCACTTTATGTTCTGACCTCAAACAAATACTGACATATAGGCAGGAAAGCATCATAATGTAATGACAACCAAACGTGTAGCTTGTTGTAGGAAAGGAATTACCATCTCAGTTTGGATTTGAGGGCAGAGAGCTTTTCAAGCAGAAGGTTCAAAGATCAGGCCCTGAAAATTATTCATAACAGGGGGGTAAACAGCCACACACACAGTTGCCCAGTAAACTTATTGGGCCTTTTTGAACTTTTATGATTCAAAAAGAGAGGATGTACAGAAATCAAAACCTATTACTTTATGAAAAAACATGTAATTTCCTAGAATGTATGAATTTTATTTTTGAACATAAGAAATATCCTCTGGATATAGTTTGTGTATATATAGTTAAGAGTATGTAACTTCCCTGGAGATTTACCCAGAGGTCTAGAGGGTCTAAACGCAAACTTACCTTTCTGTGCCAGTTCTTCCAAAAGTCCACTCCATTCTTCACGGAACAGATTGGCACCGGTTAAGCTACCATCTCCGCCAATCACGCAAAGATTAGTGATTCCTCTCTGAACCAAGTTGTAGGCTGCCTGCAAGCGGCCCTCCCGGGTACGAAAGGATTTGCAGCGTGCACTACCAATAACTGTACCTCCCTAGAAAAAGGAATTGTAACAGTTTTAGTTTGTAATACAGTATTTTACGGTATTTTTTTAACATGGATTAATGATGAATGGTTATTTTGTAGCATAACCTCCATCTTTAATTTTACAGTGAATAAAAAGTAATGAAAAGCAAAGAATTATCAAACCTGTGGGAAATTATTGTCTCAAGAGCAGATACTCACACCAGGGAAAAGGGAAAAAATACACTAAAAACAAACTTATAAAGAGCTACTCTTGAAGAAAAATGTTAAATGATTTGGGGCTAATTTCAGCAGCATTCCAATTAATTATCTAGTTATTACTTATATGTGATGACAATAGTAAAAGTGATATGATACTGAATAGTTAAGTATATGGACGAATTTGCCTCAAAGTGTGACATTTTTCCCCTAAAGTCATGAAATGTGTAAACAGTAACAGGAAAGAGGTATCCCTAGAACTCACAATTATCATTTATTGTCATTCTACAGAATTACAGAAAGAACTGCATCCACATTTAGTGCTGTATAGATCAGACTAATGTTGGATTTTTTGTTTTATTAATTTATCTACTGTTTTTATTAATAAGATTTAAAGAGCTTCCTCCAAAAATGGAAGTCATTATTTTCAAAAAACACTGAAGCGCCATCTCACTGAAAATTGCTGGGCATCTTGCTGAAAATAAGTTATTTACAAATCTTCTGTGTTCATGCTGTTCAGTCACTCATGAAAAGTCTAATTTCTGCTTTAATTATTGTCACAGTAAAAAATAAAATTGATTAAGAAAGACTCCAAAACTATTTTTTTTCCCTGCAAACAAATCTGGAGATGATTACCTCACTTCTGCACAAACATTTCCTTCACTTTAACTTACAATAGATCAGTCATGCCAATCTAAACCTGAGCTGAAATCTGTAGAGGTTGTACTGATATGATTTGCCCTATCAATAGCTGTTTCAGTTCTCAAGCCAGTCCTAGGCACTATTTTACCATCTACGTTGCAATACACAATAGCTCCTAATTGAAGAAAAAAAATGTGGAATAGAAGCAGTTCAGCTTTCTCCACAGACAAAAAAGTAGAAGTGTACACATGAAGATGTTCTAAAAATAACATTCAGGACTAAAGACCACATCTAAACTAGATATTTTCATACTCACAAAAACATAGTTTTAAGTGGAAAAGAGACTGTTTGTTTGAAAAAAATTAAAACTGTTTTTCTCTCTGCTAACTGCTTTATGTTTATTATATTAGCTTTAAAGAAAGCTCCAAAGAAGCCCATGCTTCACCTGGAAGCAGTTTTCAGAAAGCTTGGCAAGCAGTAAGGCCTCTTTGCCAAACATAGCATCTGCTCTGGAAGAGGTAACGATACCATGCTGAGGAAAAGTGTACGGAGATCCAAATGGCCCCCTTTGCAGAACGTTGTAATATAAATGTACAGGCAAAGACACCGATATTATCTGAGCTCTGGAGAACTGTACTGCAATTACACCCATTACTGTAATTCTAAATCCACTTACACAGAAAGCCAAGGGTTTCGTAAGAAAACACTTGCCTTACAAAACACAGTTGTTTCATATTTTGGCCATATAATGTCTTTTTTATTAAATATAGGCTTGACAATATGGCTTTAGGAGGCTAATGACATGTAATGTTGAAAATCTAGGACAAAGGTTTTCGAGATTATTTCTGTGTACCAAATACAAGGCCACACAAAGATATTTAGAAAGTGTCAAGCATCCATACTGTAGAAATCAGACTCTGATACAAATGGTATGCGCTGGTCACCCAGTCATCACAGAATTCAAATCTGTCTGCCTGGATCTAGAATTTTGGTACCCTGTTTAAATAGACAGGGTTTGGGGTCCCACCCTCACCCCCTAACACTTACCACTTGCAGGATACTTGAAACACTTTCCCATGAAACTTCTACAATATTATCACCTCCATCAACCATTCCCTGGTAACCCTGAAAAAGAAAAAAATATTTCAGAAGTCTGATCTGTAAAGTTGTGTAACACTGCAGTAATACTCACCTTGCATATTTTAATGCAACTTTAAGTTTAAATTTAAATTACTTTAAGTAATTAAAAACACTGAATAAAAAAAATACTGAATTTAAATGAAACAACATTCAAGCAGGTATCACATTAGGGGAGTAAAAAAAGTCAAACAAACCCTCTTCCTAAAAGATCAGTTCCAAAGACAACTTCAAGACAAATACTTTACACAGCTTATAAACTAGAATGGCAACTATTTATCCTTTCTTAGGAATAAATATTCAGCTATTTTTGAAAAACGACAAAGACTGAAGAACTCTGAAAAGTATTGTAAAATGCGCTTCATAAAAACATAACCTCAGGCTGAGGTCACGATCTTTGAAAAACAGCTAACTTTGTAAAACTTTGTATACTTTTCTCCCCCAAGATAGGTAATAGGCAAAACAAAATAAAGAGCAACAATCAAAACTTTTTCATAAAGGAAGAAGAAATCAGGTCACATAATCTTTATTCTTTTTTGGAGGCAGTTACACAACAAATAGATGAAAGAAATTTAGTAGAAAAATACAACTTTTAGTGATTTAAGAAATCCTTAATACCTTAACTTAAATGGTATTCAAAAACCAATGCATCCTGTAATATAGAAAGAACTACACTTAGCTGAAAGAAGGAAAACTATCTAGTGAGCAGCTGAAGGGTTTTGTTATGCCTGGCTTTATTAACTCACTGCATAAATACTATCAGAAAGACAGTGACATTACAGATTCTTTTCTATTAGGTGATATTGTGAACCCTGATTTGAAAAAAAAAAAAAAAAAAAAAGAGAAAATACAGTGATGTTCTAACCTAGAAAAACTTAACTGATATAGACACCAGAATAAAACTGGAGTTACCATTCACCTTTTGACATTTATTTAAATCCAAAGGGAAAAAAACATACTAGGTTAAAGAAAACAAACAAAACCCCACCAAATGGAAAAAAAAAACCAAACATGACTATGTTTATGTCTCCATTTTTAGATTATGTGTATAAATGGTTAATCATGCTGAGGAATAATTAGTTAACCTTTCTTCTGTATGCAGTTCTTGCAAGACCATACACATTTAGTTTTGGGGTTCTCAATAATAAATCAAGTGGAACTAGAAATAGAAGGGAAATTAGAAGACAGCTAAACTGACATTATAAACTGGAAACACTTAACTTTGGCATGATCCAGAGCATTATGTAGATTCTATCCAGTAAGCACTAACTTGGAAATATACTAAGCCTACGCTGGCTTAAAAAGCCATATATATTACATGAATACCATATCATATGTGGAGTTCCTCGCTAGCACGGTAGGATAACAATATAAAGATAACCTGGACTCAGCAAAAGTACAAGTTATTCAGATTAAGCTTTCCAGAATCCTAGTACAGATTCCAAGGGAAAGGCACAGAAGTTTCTGCTCAGTGAGACTTGACTGATGAATTTACATATAAGATGATCAAGTAATAGTAAAGAAACAGCTAGGTGGAAAGCTATCTATGCCTCTACTTTTTGTTGTTCAACTGATCTTTTCAATATTTTGTACACTCTCCAGATAACTTTGATATGTACCTAATGCATACACATACTGTCTTGTATACTAATGTATACACGACCTGAAGCTAAGACATTATTTGCACAATTTCTTCAAAATTAGAAAAAGTTGAAAAAGAAATAATGCTTGATCTACATATTAACTTTAAAAAAACTAAAAATTCTTTCTCAAATAAAGTGCAAAGATCTTCAGATGAAAATATTCCAGTGAATCCAACTGACTTTGATGAAGGCTAATAAATTATTAAGTTCACTTATCACAAATCTGATTGGTTTTTTGTTTTTAAAGCAAAGAATCCCATGTTCCTTATATTACTCAGTAATGGGTTGAAAGCTTTTCCCATTGGTGTTACTACTGGCAACTATACTAACACCAAGATTCACATGCAACAAATCCTGAAAGAATAGTGTGATGTTGCATTCTAACTCCATTCGTAACACTGACTATAGTAAGCTGTACTACAAGCTGACAGATACACAGTTCACATATTTGCTCCAACCATTCACCTTCCTTTTTTACTTGAGAGAGAAAATAAAAAAAGTGGATCCAAGAAACTAGTATATACAATACATACACAATTATATACATCTCATGAGACTCGTGGATAAAAATTCCCAATCTACAAATCCAAAACACAGGGAAAAGCAAATGGATAAACTATTTGAAATTGTCTGTAAGATTTGAAACACCTTACAGCTAGGCTAAGGATGAGCTAGGACAGACTCCTGGCACCATGCGTCTTTAGAGTAGAAAGGTCTCGAGCATTCTGGTCAGGAGCCCACATCGGTTCTACTTTTCCTGTGTAGACATGCAGGAACATAGGCTGTATTAAAAGTTCCTCCCACTACAAGGTAAGGACAGTGAGCTTTTGCAACAGGCCTGATCAACTTTATCTGTTACATTAGCTTTTTCTAACTCAGTTTTGCTTGCCAAATAGTGTATATAAGCTAGCTCTAAACAATGTAGCTAGAATTTCCATGCTGTTCTTCCATATCATTAAGTGATACAAAAGCCATAGAATTAAAGCAACTTTATAGAAAAGCTATAGGGGAAAAAAAGATGACCAATTATAACTGAAGTATTAATAATGATCATGATTTCCATTTATCATTTTAGTTATTTAAACACTGATGCTCACTTGGGGACTGTGCAATCCATTTTAAAGGTGGGATAGAATTTGAAATATTTTATCAAATAGTTCAAACTGTTACAATTGTCTGGTTACTGAAAATTACTGGCAGATGTGAATATAGACCTAAATAAAAACAGGGGACCTGTCAATTTACATTAAAAAAAATATCTTACACTAGATTCTAAAAATAGCAGCTTCGGTACTAGAAGTATGGGGCAAGAATGGAAACAAGCAAACTCAAAATACAGCAAGCACAATACTTGAAGATCAACTCCATTTTATGCTTATTCCTTCATCTACCCAAAATCTGAATATTCAAAATTGAGTAAGAGGAATTCTCTCTCGGTCATATGTTCAAAGGGCACATACATATACACTGTAACTCCTGGAGAGAGTGGCAGAGACAGTAAACCTTGCTTCCAGTCTTAACTCTACAAGCAAAAGCTTTTGAAAAAGAACAAGCCATCTTCTGATACGTTACATGAGACACATCTGGGGCCTTTAACAGTTATTTCAGTTTATTTACTGAGCTTTTTCAGCTACTGCTCAACAATGTAAAATACTAGCATCACGGAGTGCACAAACCACCACATAAAAGACAGGAAGTTTTCCTCACAGAAATCCGTGACTGCCGTACCATTGCATTTCCAATGCTGGCCTCTTGAGAAAAAGATTCTTAATCAAGATGAAGAATCTAAAAGTTCCATAGCTTAGTAGTAAGAGCACGAATCCACTGGGAACTATATGCTTCAACCCTGGAAAAAGGGCAGGTTATTTGTATTATATTATATTTAAGACCTCAGTTTCTAAAATGAATTGCCATAATTGAGAGGCATCACTTTTTCTTCTCATTCTTAATTAAAAAAAAAAAAAAAAGCTAAACAAAACCAAAAGACTAAAAAAAACCACCTTAAAACACTTCTGGTTAGTGAAAAAATTTTAAAATAGCCTCCTACAGCAACCCAGTACTTTCACACATACTTCCATCTCCTAGATTTTCACAGCATAAAACAAATAAATCCATGGGTACTCAAATTTTAATTCGGATTGGGGTAGATTAGAGGAATAATGTGATGCTAGTCAGTGAGGGTGACTACAGACTCTTTATATACTAAAATTAAATACCATAAGATGTTAACATGACTAAAATATGAAACTTGGGCAACTGTACAGAATAAATGCTGTTTCCACGAATTAATAGCAACATTTTCAAATAGGTTAATTTCAATTAATTAAGATACAAGGGTTGGGTTTTTTTTTTACATTTATAACTATAAAATTAGGGGTTTCTATGAACTATATAAATTATATACAAATATAATAAATTATAGTTTTTAAATAAACTATTTTATAGTTTTAATTTTCACATAAGTGAGGGGCTTTTTTTTCTCTTTGGGGAATCAAAGCATGTCCAAAGAGCCCAAGAATTCCAATGTCTAACTGTTTCTTTGGGCTTTGGTAAACTCAACTTTAAAAAGGTTAGAAAATTACTTATATCTAGTTCGTTGCCACTTTTTATTTATTTATCTTGGTAACCTCTCGCTCATCACAAAATAAAGCAAAATGGAGTTAGGAAACAAAAGGAAAATAGAGTTATTGTTTTATCTAGAATATGGAGCTAGTTTTGGCTACATCTGTAGAAGACGGATGGTTTTAGAGCAAAAACAAAGTTCTTATGACAGAGAAAGTTACAGGAGAAAAAGAGAATATGACAACTAGAGCAACGTAGGCTTGTAAAGGCTGAGACCTTTAACTCCATTTTTGGCTCCAAATGAGAAAACATTTTTCACCTTTCGGATGTTGCCACTTTAATTTTTTTCTTCACTTTTTCAGAGCAGACTTTAATATTTTTCTTCACTTTTTCAGAGCAGCTTCAATACAAGTATAACTTTACCTTGACATATGTGTGTCTAGTTAAAATGCTTAGTCAAAATGTAGGCTGAAAATACACTATTCTCATCGCTTAACACACTGAAGTCTGCATCTAATTTAGAAGGACCTTATTAAAACTATCAAATACAACAACTACAAGTATATACAAAAATATCTCCTCTGTATACATCATGTAAAAGCTTATAATAGGGATCATTAGTGACAAGTCTTACCCTAAGACTTTTACCTTGCACTACACTTGTCACCTGCATCTGTTTCCTATTTCAACATGTTGAAATTAAATAGTTCTTTCTTTTCAAAGTTTGCAACAGTGTTTCTCTGAAGTACTTATATGCATTGTGAAAGAAAACTGACTTAATATTTTAATTAACGCAGAGATGAAAAAAGCTTGGCATTCAGTACTTCCTGAAACACAGAGCTGAACGGACTAATCTAGAAGCAAAGATGGCTTTCAGAGCCATTACCCGTACTTACAGTGAAATGTGTATTTTTCTCCCAGACTACACTGTTACAATGAAGACAGAATGACAACTTACAATGGAAACTCAAAACTCCAGCACTGACTTGATCTTTACAATCAATTTTCATTCAGAAATATCTAAGACTTCACACTGGCAAACTCCAGAGGAACATGATAACTTAAATAGTGCAATTTTGCTAAGTTCAGAAAAACAGAAATATCAAAATTTTCTCTGGAAATTTATCATTGAATACACTCTATGATACAAAAGTTTTTGAAAGGTGACAAAAGTAAGCATACTGTAAGATGAACTATAAAGACGTCAATTCTTAAGTTAAACATAATAATAATAAAAACAAAAAAAAATCCAAGTCCTGGCCTCCAAAGACATCCAGAAAAACCTCCTTATTTCCACAAAAGTATCTGACCCATTTCAGCAAGCCCGCAAAACAGCTGAACACTGAAGGAATTCTACAGATTGGCCATGTAATTAGCACACACTAAGTATTCAGAGCTTCTTGCTGTAGCACTGTAGTACAAAAGAATTTTGAAGCACAGTGCTCTGCTTATTTGCATTTCAATATAGTTCGCATCTCTTTAGTAAATGAACCATAGGAATAAGCAGAGACAGAAAGAAAATGGATAAATAGCTACCTTTTAAAGCTAAATTGTATATTTTGCATCCACAAAACTAAAACCAAAGTATTTTCCTAGCACTTCTATGAATTCTAGTACTCCATATTTTTATATTAAACATAAAAATTACATTTTGCTAGGAATATTGCCTGCCAAGTTTTGCCCCATATCAAGTATTTATTATGATTTGTAATAACCTCAAAATTCTAAGGAGTTGTACAGGAATTCCAGTGTGAAAAGAATGACTTCTTGCTAATATATTTACTGTATTGTTTAATCTGCAAATTTTATAAAAACTGAAAGCGTCCATCATGCGGCTGTCTAACTCTAACTTAGCCTTCCACTAAGACATACATGTACAGTATTATTTTGGCATTTACAATAAACTTGTCTTATCATTTTTTCTGGAAGTTAACAGTCTTCATGCACATGCAGTCATAAGCTTCAATCACATTGGTTGAATCATAATTCTGATGTCTGGACACACTACTGATGGCGCAGGTTTTTTGGTGGGGTCTTTATATTTGTTGGTTGGAGTCTTTTCAGTTACAATTTTCTACCTATAAGCCATGAAAGATGGCACCAGCCTGACAGTACTTTTGATCAAAAACAGGTTGTGTAATCTGTGAAATTAGGGTGATGGCGCATCCTTATCATACCCTAGGGAAATGGACTGGGGGAAAGTCAAAGGATTAAGAATTAGTAGTTTAACTAGGTTTAGGAAGGTAAATATAAAGCACAGTATTTGGGGCCAAACATCTAACAAGTACACAAATACATAGCTCGGTGCTGGATGACTACCATCTCCAGTTTTCTCAGTATTTTCAAGCTTCTGGTGGCACATAAAGAATTCCATATATTTAAAAAATTATTTTCAACTGAAATAGTTTTAGCATATACCTTGTAAAAAGTACTTTCCACAACACTAAAAAATATGAAATAAAACATTGATATGATGAAAGGGAATGTCATCTACAAAATTTTTTAATTTACACTATACATTGTCCATGAGGTTTCCACAAAAACTGAATTATAGTCAGAAGACAAATACAGAATGAATAAAACAAAAACTAACCTCAAAAACAAAATACACTTTGGCTTTTACATAGATTCCCATGCGTACTACTGCGCGCACAGCAGCATTCATACCTGGGAAGAAAAAGCAAAATCACATTGTTATAGTTTATCGAATATTTTTTGTATAACATAAATTTTCAGTGTCTTTAAAAAAAAACCCACATTAATTCATTCCTAAAGACATACAATGATCAGCATCTATTAAATTAATGACAGTGCAATCAGCCTATGAATATGAAAGGCGCAGAAGTATTTGCTTTGTTACAATAATTATGTGGATGCCAGTATGCGTGTTAATCAGATATTAAATTGCTATTGATTGTAAAACAGCATTGTAAAAGTAACAGCTGCCAAACCAGAAACAGAAAGTAAATTCAATTCACAGTAATGATTAGTTTTCTGTCTGAAACGTAAAACATTCAGCCAGAAAAAATTTAGCTCCTTCAAAGGAGAAATTATATTGTAACAGTTCTTTTTCCTGAGCTTTCCAAAGTACCACAGGTATACACAGTATGTTGTGGGGAGCACAATAAAAGTTCATGACACTGACAGTGCCCACTTAAAAAGATGGAAGCACCAGTAAATTAACACAAGAAATGCTGCATGGATTCATTTGACAGTAAAGTGCCTAAATGCCACTTTCCTTCCCAGAACTGCAAGGTGTCATTGGAATTCTCTGTTCACAGACGTCTGAAATTATACTAATGTAAAAACTTCCATTTAAGTCCAATGGTCAAACACTTAACCTCCTGAGCAACAGTTAGTTTCTCACTCATCCCCCTACATGGGTCAAATTAATTTCTGTTATAACCTATCCCTTCAAATACCTTATTCATTATTCAGGAAGCTCCCAAAAGTAATAAACTAATTGTTTCCATACCACTTAAACAGACCCAAGAGATTATGCAAAGCATGAAGACAGAAGCAGTTAGGCTACACTGAAAGAAATAGCCTTGGCACATCAGTTGAAAAGGGATGCCAAGAAGGTGACAACCCAAAGTATTGGGCACCAGTTCTCCAAATCTGTTGCACTTGATATCAAAATAGCAAAGTAGTAGGTCATCTCTGCTGTTTGACACAGGTGTTAAATATTCACCTATCTAAAGATGTAAAAAGTCAATAACTGGAATAGATAAACCCACACCACAGTAAGCCATAAAGATCTTTCCTACAATATCCACCATTATTGGAAAAAATACTGAGCTATAAAAGCTTACCTGTCTGAATAAAGAATGAGACTGAGGTTTTCCCAAAGGTTTATTACTTAGGAACATACCAGAAACTTCCTGAAGTTGCCCAACGCAAAACAAAAAAATTAAGTTTGCCAAAATCAAGTTGCTTTGTTGTTTGTATAGATGTCACTTAACCTTAAGATTAAAATCACAAGTAACAGTGTTTTCACATAAATTCTGTACCAGGAAATAACAGCAAGAACTCTCTCAGCCAGATGTAGCCTTATGGCAGAGCTGGAAAAAGTTCTCAAATGCCAAGATTGCTAAAAGCACAGCTTTGGACGATGAACCGGATGACGCCAAAGAAAAGCAGAGAATCCCATCTGACAGGCTGTACTGAAAACAAAGTTAGTATGCTACGTCTGCAATAAAAACAGATCTACTACACAGAGCCGAGCTCTCTCCTCAGTGAAACAGTTTTCATAACAAGAAGAACCCTTCCACCCCTCACGCACAATGACCCTCGAAAAGTGGAGACGAAGACCTTTAACTTCACAAAACTGAGAGTTCTTCATAGCACTGCCATTTTCCTCAAACAGGGAAGACAGAAGAACAAGCTACTGCTTTCGTCAAAGTCCACAGGTTGTTTCTATTAATGCCAACATTTTCTGTGGGAGGTTGGTTTTGTTAGTTGATTGGTAGGGAAGTTTTTTGGTAGCTTGGGGTTGGATTTTTTGGTGGTTTGTTTTGGTTTTGGGTTTTTTTCTGAGGGAGGGGGGAGTGGTGTTTGTTTGTGGAAGGTTGTGGGGTTTTTTTTTCCATTTGGCTGCAAAATTCTAGAAGAGCAGCTAAAAGGTTCACTTTCTGAAGGGAAACAGTTCATCCTCACTGGGTGAGGACTACTCAGAACTGCCCTTTTAAGAACCTCCTGTGTTTGAGGTTCAACTTTGTCACCTCTCTCGTTTGGCACACGAGAAGAAACACTAGGATTCTTTCAGCTCTCTAATATATGTCCAGTTATAAAGACTATGGTGTCTAATTCATCAGTAGTCTCTGTATTCCAAGTATCTAATTAGAATAAAGAAAAAGTGTCTGTGATCCAAACAGGCTAAAGCAAAATAATTTTGTTAGATAAAAATAATTTAATAAAATAGTAAGGCATTAAATGTAAACATTCAAGTGTCTACCAAAGATACATCCTTGTCTTTTATCTGTTTCTTGATCACATTTCTACTTTATTCGTCATGTATGCTAGCTTTTTATCTTTAGCCTGAACCTCCCTTCATCAGTGTGTTTTAAAGGGTAGTAACTGTTCTCATTAAAAGTTCTCTAGATCTGCCATACATTCATTATGTGTAATTTAGCCTACAAATGTTGATTTGGCTTAATGTTCATACTTCTAAAATAGAGTAAAATATAAACATTCATTTCTCAAAATAAAAAACCCATTAATTCTTTCCATGTGAATATATTCACAATACAGCCCCATATTTTCTTAGTGAATACTTCCCAGTTTCCATGTGTCTTACACAAAAAAATGGTAAAATTCATGATTTATCTGCTGCAAGAAAGGACAAAAGCCCAGGAAAAAAAACAAAACAAAACAAAACAAAAAACCAAACACAAACCCCAAACACAATTAGAGACAGAAAGCATCTTCTCAGTACCACCACCGTAGCTTTATAAATTCATGCAACATACATACTATTATTATTTGGTGGGCTGTATTTTATCTCTTTATACAGAAAAAGGACTTGGGTGTTTATTGGCAAGCTCCTAAAGAAGTATCGTACATTTCAGAAGGACTGAGGACTAATGGATGTTATAATTGGACATCTACAAAATACAGTTAAAATATTGAAGCTTTTGACTTTTACATTTTGCCTATCTAATTCTGAATACACCGCTTGCAGTGATTCAAGTATGTAAATACAGAGAATTTCATGAAGTCTCTGCAGAACTTGTCTAACAAAATGTTGCTGTATTTGATTATTTGTGGAGTCTTACAATAGTATTTGTGAATTATCATAACTATGAAATGTAATTATATGCTTATTACCAAAAAAGAGATTTACTGGGTGAACCATGGATTTAGTCCTGAATAAGTATAGCCTGATAAATATATAGGATTAGAATAGCAGCTTCAAAAGAAAGCCACGAGTAAAACCAGTATTTTTTTTACATCATAAGAATTACCATTTGCTTTTGCATTAAAGTCTTTGACAGAGGTTTGTTTTTTTTTTTTAAAAGGATTTATTTTGCTCATTTGCACTCAGCAAAGATCAAGTAATCTGCAACTACTTACATGGCTTTACACAACGATGAAATCAATTTAACAGTTGATAATTTACTGTCCTTCTTTACATTGTCTATTCAATTGTCTTTGAAAGCAATAATTTTCATAGCAGGTTACAAACAGTACTGCAGAAATCTTTAAATTATTTTGAAGGCACTCCCTTCCCCCAAAAGAGTATTCCTCTACCATGCCTACATCCTATTCCACATACATATGCACCACTACAACAGAGGAGCTGGAGTAAAATTAAAACACTATTTTGTGTTTAAACCAAGTTTTCCTCACTTTAGTCAGCTAGACAGGCCTTCAAATAAATAACTAATACTAATCATATAAAATAAAAGTCAAAACTAAGCATCTTGGACAAACATCAAGTTAAGTACCACCTACTTTAAAGATAAACATTGGCTTTAATGCATGCTTAATGACTCAGTGCATATGTTTAAGTGCTACCCTGAATAAAGACCCAGACTTAAAAGACCATATAGCAAAACTGGGTGTATTAAGAGGAGTGTGGCCAGCAGGTCGAGGGAGGTTATCGTCCCCCTCTACTCTGCCCTGGTGAGACCCCACCTGGAGTACTGTGTCCAGTTCTGGGCTCCCCAGTTCAAGAAAGATGAGGAACTCCTAGAAAGAGTCCAGAGGAGGGCAACTAGGATGATAAAGGGACTGGAGCACCTCCCCTACGAGGAAAGGCTGAGAGAGTTGGGCTTGTTCAGCCTGAAGAAGACTGAGAGGGGACCTTATCAACACGTACAAATATCTTAAGGGCAGAAGTCACGAGGATGGAAGCAGTCTGTTTGCAGTCGTGTCCAGCGACAGGACTAGGGGCAACGGGTGCAAACTGAAACATAAGAGGTTTCAGTTGAATATGAGGAAAAACTTCTTTACTCTAAGGGTAACAGAGCACTGGAACAGGCTGCCCAGGGAGGTTGTGGAGTCTCCTTCTCTGGAGATATTCAAAGCCCGCCTGGATGAAGTCCTGTGTAGAATGCTCTAGGAGAGCCTGCTTTAGCAGGGGGGTTGGACTAGATGATCTCCCGAGGTCGCTTCCAACCCTTGTGATTCTGTGAAAACACAGAAACTAAGAAAAATGTCTAAACATTACCAAACAGAAAGACTTTATTCATGTATGTAAATGGATGTATGAGTAGCGTTGTAAGAGCCTAGAATCATCAAAAGGAAAGCTGAGAAGCAGCAGTCAAATACAAGAACTGAACAAATGTTTACAAAAACAGTTTGGGTTTGTTCCATTTACTTTTAATTACATAACATATTTTATTGCATAAAAGGACAATAATGATTCTAGATACCCAAAGAAAATACTATACAATTTTTCTAAACAGTAGCACTATTAGATCAGAACATTCTACAGCACAAATATATACAACAGCATAACATCTAGACTACATACATATCTCCTTCTTCAAAAATCTAAAGAAATCTTAAGTTTCAATTATAGAATCCACAGTAAGTATAGAAGCAGTTCCTCCAAAACATTAAGTGCACTGAAATAGTTACACTCATCCATTAATAACTAGATTCCTTAATTTTATATACAAATTATATTTATAATATTATATATATGGACACATATACATGTACTTTATATACATGTATATACACACTTTATTTGCTGGAAAGGTAGCTTTTTGGGGGGCTAGAATTCAAATATTTCTTGTGACTATCTTCAAATTACATAAGTGTTAACAAATAAACTGTAATTTGGATGACAAAAGGAGTGTGGGTTGTTTTGTTTAGGGGGATTATGGTTTTCTTGTTTGTTTGGGGGTTTTTATTTATTTTATTTGTTCAGTGGCAAAATTTCTTTTTCTATCATATGCTACCAGGACAACCTTATTTAATAAGTCTTGTGATGTTCCTCAGAAGCCTGTAATGCTTCAAGAGTAGAAATATGTAGATCTTTGCTTCCACAGTCATGGTCTGTGCTATTCCAAAACTGTGGAATCCAAGAGGCTGTAGAGGTTTTTTAGCTGTTTCTAAGCTCAGTAGTTGCTGAAGGAGTAAAGTGTTTTTATTTGTTCAGTGGCAAAATTTCTTCTTCCAATGTAAGCTACTAGGACAAGAGCAGTACATCTGCACTACTATATTAAATATGCCTTGAAGTGTTGGGAAGCCTGTAATGCTTCAAATGTAGAGATAGGCAGATCTTTACTTCAGCAGTCACAGTCTATGATATTCCAGACCATTACCATGTAATCCGTAAGTCCCTTACTTATGCTGTCTTCCACAACACTAAACCTCTGAATTTATCTCAAAAATAACACAGCCACGTTCAAAGACAATGATCTTGAGCCAGTAAATTGGGCAACAGCTCCAAGCAGCCACAAACACATCGTTCCCCAACAGTACACAGCCACCTTCCATCAGAAGCTTTCAAGTGATGTTGTTCCTGCTGCTGAGCCACACCCATCGCAGTCCTAGAATAAGCAGTCTGATTGGAGGTTATACGAACAGATGTTACCTAGGGCAGCCAAAACTGTCTGTGGCAGGGGCTGGCATACAACCAGCGTGCTTCATGACCTGAAGCAGACCACGGCCAGTCCCACAAAGAGAAGACAGAAGCATGACGTAAAACCCATTTATTAGTCCACCTTTCTGAGCTGCAACCACTACAATTTAGAAATAGTCCAGAAACAGAACTAACACTTAAATTTTGACAATCAGTTGTCAAAACGTCCTTTGTCTCTCAAGGTGATTATGGTGGAAAGTACTTGGTTTAGTTCACAGTTTAACAGCTGACTAGCTAAAGTGATAGACTGAAAAGTTTAGTACTTACAAACCTTAAGTGTACAAAATACGTATCTTTTTTTCTGTCAAATAAATCACTGATGAATTCTTTAACTCCACCAACCAATATAATACACCTGTGTTTAAAATGTGGTGACTAAACAAGTTCCAGTATGAGATGTACACATTCTGTAGTCCTTAACATTCCATGGGTAGTAAAAAGGACAAACAAAAAAACCTTTCAAGGAAATACCACAAATGTGGAGAAGTAATTTAAAATTTAACATGTCCTATAAATCGAAAGGCTTGTGTAATTTACCTAATGCTGTTTCTAAATTATTAAAAAAGTGCAATAACAGCAAAGGCAGAGACTTCTATTTTAAAATAAATTCAAGCATATTTTGTCCTAGGCTGACTTACAGCCCACCAATCTAAATCAAGGCACCTATTGATAGGAAGATTACATGTTTACTGCAATACTAATGGGTGTTCTTTTCATCCAATTTCCTGTGAGCTTAGTTTGCATTACAGATATTCTGAAGATTACCAGTGTCTAACAAACCTAGAATAAAACCTCACAAAAACACTGGAAGTCTTTTTTATATTAGTACTTTTTTGCTTACTTCAGAGTTAGTAGTTTTGCCTCACCTCCAGTTTGCTTGGACACATTTTCAAACATTCTGCAGTAATAGCAGCATATTTCCTTCTGCTTATGCTTCATAACTTCACTTCTCTCGCACATTTGCCCTACAGAGGGCAAATGACCTTGACAGGGCGTGACTCATCCTGTCCCTTGTTTAACTCCTAACCCAGCATGCAAACAGGCTTGAGGTTGCATATGGTACATATCTATACTGTTACCAAGAGAGTAAGGGTTATAAACCTCAACTGTGTTGTGTGATTCAATTAAAATGATCAAGTTGTAATTTTTTTTTTCCTTGTTCTTCTAAGTTAGGACAACAATGCTGCCTACAAAATTACTTGGAAGGCGTCCAGTTTACTTTGTCTGGTCTTTGTGACACCCTGACTCCTCAGACAGCAACTTTCGCAGACTGTTACTTTTTATCCCTCCATGTAAATACACTGCAGCTGCAATCTGCCGGATAATAGTCTAGACATTACCCATGGCTTCTGCAAGTCCTTTAAATGCTTTAATTCACATGGTGGAGAGTGCAGATTAATACTTTATGAAGAGAGATACATCTGCTGCTGCATTATATAATCTCCAGCCATGTGGAAGCAAGTCGCAGGGCTCAGCCTTTTGCTGAATGCACTACTGCTGCTTGAGGCAGTGCCCTGTCACACTTTAAAATTAAAATGGCGATACAGCGACCAGACCATTAAAACAGAGATGCCTTGATTCAGAGTCCCTCCTAGAATCATTTAGCAGCAGAGTCGATGACACTGAGAGCAAACTGTGGGCAGAACTTGAACAAGTGTAACCCCACCGAGGGGCAAAAGAGAAACCATTTAAGGGCATCAATTTGCTTTTTCTCCGGAACGGCAATATTTTCCTCTCCGACTTGGTACCAAATCCCTTCCACCCCTGATTAGGAAAAGCTTCAGATAACCGCAGGTAAACCCGGGGGCTCCCCGTTATTCCTGCGGGCAGGGGGAGGGAGGATGCTTCTCCCGGCCCAGATGACGCAAAGAGGCGGAATCTGCAGCGACTCGCGGCGGATCACGTACACACCGGCGGTGGGGAGGGACAGCAGAGGCACTGGTCCACGCAAACTACTACCGCGTGGGGGAGAGGGGAGGAGAGGAGAGGGAGGGGCTGCTGCCGGCACCCGCTCGCACCCCGGGAAATCGGGCACAACTCCCCAGCCGCGGACGTCCCCACGTAAAAAGCTGGAGAAAACGGTCATCAAACTGCCGAGCCCACCCGGAAAGGAAGGAGAGGCTTTTTTCCCCCTGCACAAATGCGAATCTCGAGTGCCGTTTCTTCTTTAAGTGAAAGTACTTTCGAGACACTCCCAGCAAAAAAATAAAGTAATCGTCATTTAAGGGAAGGAGCCAAAGGCAATCATCACTAAACCACTCTCCTGAAAAAAGCAGAGCAAGATCCCTCTCAAGTAGCATGGAGCATTACACATTTGAAATTGTAATTAACTGAAACTTCCAACTGTTAATATATATGAGATGTTCTGGTAGAAAAAGGGGAAACGAAAGCATAGGAAAACATGACTCCATGACTAAGTATATTGCGATCAAGTCTCTTTTCTTCCCCTTCCCTCTTAGGGTCTATAGGTCTTTTGTTTGTCCTGTCCTGTAGCTAGGACTCCCTCTATACTTAAGAGATTTAAGGACGTGAAACACGTTTCCAGCATACTCCTGCGAGGCTAGAGAGTAAACCACCATGTGAGCTTTCTAAGTCATCGGTAGGAACACAGAAGCGTTCCTGGTGCCAAAACGAAGTGAAAAGCAGATGAAGCGAGGGCTGGCAGAGCCCCAGCAGCGCAGCCAGCCTCCCACCCGCCGTGCAAGGCAGCACGACCTCCTCTCCCGCTCACATCTGCCATCCGCTCTCCCTCCTCACTCTCCTCTCCCCACCATCTCCCGAGGGCTGAAGGCATTTTGGTGGTAAAAGTTACCGGAGCGTTTCTACCCTCTTGCCTGGCAAAGCAGACTCAGAGGAAAAGTGATGAGAAAGGGAGGGAGGAGGAAGGATGAGGGTATGTTTGCAGCTCGGGCGCCCAGGCCGCGCAAAAATGGTTTATCTTTTAAATGAACATGGCAGGAGAGACAGCTCGAAGGCCAGCACGGGAAGAGGGACCCGAGAACCACGGCAGCCTCGTGTGCCCCACTCCCAGACCTCCTTCTCTCCACCATCTCCATGTGCCTCTACCGGCGCGGCTTCCCGCGGGCGCCCCCGGGGCAGCCCATGCTTCCTCCTCCCTTCTCGCCGGCGCTGCTACACCCACCAGCTCCTTCCCCGGCCTCCCGCATGGGCGCCCTGCCTGCCCGGGAGGCCCTTTGCGCTCCCGCCTCCCCCCTCGCCGCCGCTGGTCAGCACCCCAATGGCCTTTCCGGTGCCCGACAGGTTCTCGAAGAACTTGGGTTGGTGATCCATGGCGCTGCGGGGGCGGCACCGGCGGGCGAGACGGAGCGAGGTCGCTGAGGGAGCCCCTGGCCGCGGGGCTCTGCCCTGCTACCCGAGGTGCACGCTCAGCCGGATCAAAGATTGGGCCTCTGCGGAAAAAGAGCCCGAAAAAGAAACCGGTGTCGGTGTGTATTTACAGACCGGTACGTTTACTCTAGAGAAAAACGAGGGGAGGGGGCGGCTGTGTGAAAAAGCCCGAGAAAGAAGAGAGAAAGAAAAAAAAAAAAAGGTGAGGAGAGAGAGGAGACGAGATGCAGCCCTCACATC
>NW_009260080.1:1988023-2013741 GCF_000687185.1 Egretta garzetta
CGCCCACCCGCCTCCGCCAGAGGCGCGAGTGGGGAGTTCTGCCCCCGGCCTGCCGGTTGGTCGCTGCCCGGCTCTGGTCGGGCGGCTTGGCCTGCCTTCCCTCTCACGCTCGGCTGTTGCTCAGAGGACTGGCGTCAGCGAGCGAGGAACGCGGCGCCTGCTGTGAATGCGGAATAGCGAGGGGAGTTACTTCTGCCGGCTGGCAGGGCTTGTGTCGCAGGGTCTGGTCCAGTCTGCCTTCTCAGGCAGGGAAACCCAAAGGCCTAGAGCTCTGTTCATTCTCTTTCTTGCCTCTCTCATCCCTTCTCAGGTATGTCTTGCTGCTGTGCCATCCCAAAACCGTATCGGGTGTTCAGGCGCAGCTGGGAAAAGGATGTTACTCACTGCAAGTATTTCCCACTTAGAGACAAAGCTTGAGTCTAAGGGAGCAACAGAGGTAAAGCAGATGGGAGGAATTACTCTAGGTAGTAATCCCAGTCTTTCTGCCCTCCCCTTCTCTTGTGCACTGATGCTTTTTCTTGAGGAGTGCTTAGTACGGGTACAGAAGTGCTCTCTTAAACTCACTGCATTATAATTGGAGCACAACAGAATAATTTTGTTGATCATAGCAACGTGTAGTCACAGAAACAGCTTAAGACCCTGATTTTGTTAATTTAAGCAAATAAAGCTGTGTTATCCCATATACAGTTCTTTGTGGTACTTAGCAGAAGTATTTGCAGAATCAGGGGCTAAACTTGCCCAAAATTATAAAGCAAGTCAGGGAGAGTCAGGAACAGCAGCAAAATGCTGACTCAAGTTGTATATTTTAATTGCTGTAATAATTACTGGTTTTATTCAACATTTTCACATCTTAGACTTAACTCGCATTGTAAAAATACAGGTGCTCGTCTTACCAACTTTCACACAGACACACTCAGAAGTACAGTCATTTGAGTAGTTCAGTCAAAATTACTCATAGATAAATGTTTGAAGAAATTATACCTGCAAATAGATATCTATACCTAGTATGTGGGCAGCTCAAGTTTGCAAATCTACTCAGAGGCTAAAATGAGTGTATGATTTGACAGTGAAAAAGACACATTGCCAAATAGTTTGCATACCATGAACAATAGCGATTCTACAGGGAATTTACTGCACTCTTCCCAGAATCTGAAGAGAGCTCTGAGTCACAGATTATAATAAAGGTGAACTTTTGTTATATATAAACACCCATGAAGTCCCACTCTGTTCAAAGGGTTCTGGATTGGAATCACATTAGTTTCTTGAAGAATAGCTCTGCAAAATCTTTAATTAAAGTCTTTGAGTGATTTGGGGCTTGATCCAAAGCCTGTAAAATCAGTAGGAAGGTGTTTGGCTAGTATAAACCTTTATGACTTCTTTAAGATCATGGACCAATTATAGTTTGTCATCTGAGCAACACTTTGAGGAAGCTTTGCATCGGTTCTGTTTGCTTTGCTTCAGATACTCAGCCATCCTTCAGAAATGGCTTACTTTGTTTTATTCAGTGTAGCTAAAGCATTCACACTTTGTCTGGAAGTAGACTTGTCCCTCTTGCTTCCAAATATAGCTCTGATGGTAAGAAGCTTTTCTTTTCTGAAGGTATTTTTTCTGCAATTGCCTTGTGGCACATAATGAACTTACAAGACATGTATTTTTTTCACTTTTGTCTAACAAGGAAGTTGCCTATGATTTCACTGTTTTCATCATTTATTATAGCTACTCATTGTTCTTCAGCAGAGCTCTCAGGAAAGAATTGTATTTTGTCTGTCAAGTCATTAATGCAGAGGCGGGAGGAGAGGAAAGGATGTGGAACTGTTTGTTCCTGAGGCTGTCTTGATATACTTAAATATCTTCCAGCAATAGAGTTGCCTGTGATCTTAAATGGAGTGAGTTCTTGGCTTAAGTATTGAAGACTGTTGGAGGAAACAGTCTTATTTAACCTTGTGGGATGTAGTTGCGCTGCAGCTGGGTACACATGTATAAATCATATCGACACTAAGAGAATAAGCTCTTCTGAGATATGCAAACTGATAATAAATAAGCATATCTGAATAAAACCTCAACAAGTAATTTGCACACTACATTAGGCTCTCTAATTGTCCTCTTACCGTAACACTGAATAGAATCAGTTTACATGGGATGGGAGAGGACAGGTGGGTTTTGACTCTTCCCTGATACCATTGCAGATGCTCTGCTGTATCATTTTCCCATTGCCTGTTTGTTCCCTGTGCTATCTAGGTTAAGCCTATCTACCCATCTTTAAATCTTATTGCTACCTAAGAAATCCCAACTGACCCTTTAAAAATACTTTGGATTGCTACCCACCTCAATTTACTGTGCCAGTATCGTTACACATGCTGCCTTTGAACTATAAAATGGTTCCTTTCATGGATGTAATATCACAGATGCATCCAGTACTTCATTTGGCACAACATTTTCCATTGAAATTAAGATAAACTAGGAAGAATAAGTCATGCCCAAAAAGAACAAGATTATTGCATGGGTAACAGAGCTGAATGAATGGATTTCCAGCCAACTGAAACTATTTTCTACAGCTAGACCTTTCTTTCATGTGTGGATTCTCTGGCATCCAGTGGTACGTGAGCCCACACTTCAAGTTTTTCTGAGGCACTTCTAGGAGCTGTCTCTTCTGCCCAGCTGCTGTCTTTTCATGAGACATATGAATCATAAAGGCAATTAACTTTTCAATATCCAGCTCTTTAAAAAACAGGCAGAGAACAGAGAATGAGATGGAAGGATTTACAGAAATTCCAGCATTTTAAAATGAAATGGTCTAGTCATGGAATGCACAGATTAGCATGAAAAGAAGGAAAGAAGAAGTCATCAAGATATCATTTCTGAGCAGATGGTGACAGTGATTTCTTTAAGAGAACTGACTGCTTTCTGCCATTTATACTACAATATTTCCTGGCCCTACATGTTGCATATAAACTCGTGTACTACTTAGTCTGTTTCTTACTTGTTTTCACCCTTCAATTGTGTCATTCTAACTATGGTATAAATTCTGTAGTACAGGGGCTGGATTCCATGGCGTTTTTTTTCATTTCTGTATTGTATAATGGCAATCCCAGTGACACTGATGTACAGAAGGCTTTCTCTATGCTAGAAATACAGGGTGTAAATGAGAGGATATCTAGAACTAGTATGAGATGAGATACAGGAAAATCTCCAAGAGATCTGAAGGACTTACTGTTAGGGTTGAATGAGGAAGTAAGGGAGATGAGGGCAATGGAAATCTAATTTGGGATTAGATTTGGGAAGGGGATGTGGTTGTATCCAGAATAGGTAAGTCTTTTAATAAATATTCAAACAAGATTTTCTAATGTATATTTCTTGTTTTCATCTCTAGTTTGTATTGATTTTGTTAGGGAGAGAGCAGCAATTAACACAGCCTTGGAGAGGAATTTACTTAAAACTCTGACCCATACAGACATTATGGAAAAGGTAATAAAAATATTAACCTGTTATTTCCCAGTAGTCATATAAAATGCATCAAAATAATTTTTACTGTAAAGATAGATAATATCCTGAGTCACTGTAATATCAGCTTTTAAAGGAGAGGAATTTGTATCACTGGTCTATGAATATCCCCATTTTACACAGAGACAATAATACTCAGTAATGTACTGTAGCAGTTGTAAGCCATTTAAACCATCCAAGTCAGTGCAAGAAGTGGGAAAGGGAAAATATGTCAACTATAAAGGATGTTTTATTATTTTCAGTGAGAGCTGATAATGTAAAATGTCACTGTGTTCATCGTCAAAGAAAATCACTTATTGAACATTGGCTACAACTTTTTCTTGAATGTTAAATGGCTGTTGCTTTGAATTTGCTGTACCTGACTCTTCAGTTGGGAATTTAGGTACTAATCCAAGGCATTAATGAAATCCCCACTAAAATCAAAGAGCAAGACTTTTTAATGGTGCTTGAATCAGGCCATGTATAAAAGAAAAGCACAAATCTAATCCCTAAGTTTACTTAACTATAATTGTTCTTCATTAAAAAAAAAAAATAGATTGAGCAGTATTTTTCTGGAAGTTATTTCCTCCACACAGTTTTTGTTTATCTCAGAATCTAAATGTACATCATGGTTAAGAAGTAGCACATTACCCCTAGCAAAAATATTTTGACTGGGAATGCTGTTAAAAAGCTTCAAGAAGTACTGTTCAGCTCTTACTAGCTTTGAGGCCTCCCTGTTTTTATGTTCTATAAATAGTAATATGGAAAATGTGTCAGTGTGATCTTTAGGCTTGATAGTTGTTTCTTCCATATAAATTCACGTATCTTTTCTTAAATGACACATACTAAAATTTCTAATTTGTGCCTAGCAGGTTCATTATGTGGCATTGTTTTTTCTTCCTCCTGCTGTCAGCTGCTAAGTTCACTGTTCAGTGCTACCGTCAAACAGTATTATTAGCATGCTATGTATTTTTACGTTATCTAACTTTCAGACTTTGAGTTTTTAAAAAAAAGCAAGTTCTAAACCCCTAAAAATGCATCTTTCTGTGGTTTGACATGGCCTGGAGTCCACTTCTTAATTTAAAAGTATGGGGTTTTTTGTTTTATTGGATAGGAAAATTCATCAATGGGCTAAGCACCACCCAAAAATATTGCAGATCAAAGCAGATTTGTGTTATTGTGAAAGATATGTTGTGTCAGATATACTAGGTTTCAAATAATTAAGCCATACTAGTCATACATGCATCATAATTGCTCAAAGGTTTAAAAAACTCAGAAACAGAAAAAACTGCCTAAGACACTTCATTAAAAGGAAACATTGTGATAATTAAACGGTTAATGAATCATACAATTGACTAAGTTATGTCTTCTGGTTTGGGGGAAAAGAATGCGTAAGCTTTTCTTTCTCACCTAGAAAACTTCCATGGTGAGCCATCATTTGGCGCCACAGGATAATTTGTAAGCTTGCCATCCTATGAGCCACAAAAGGTATATGTGTGGTTGGGAAGTGGGTAGGGCCATGTATACATGTTCATAGTCTGCATTAAAAGGATATAGACTAATCATGGCATTCCCAGAATGTGGTACTTCTGCAGCTGTCTCTTAAGTGGTGCAAATGATCTTAAGATATCAAGAAGATTTCTTACTACCTATGTGATATGAATTATATTTGTTTAATGGTCAATATAAAAATACAAACAATAAACTTAGAACATTGTCTATAGTGCAGACCTTCTTTCCTATAGATGAGTGCCCTAACTACTTGGTTATTAGATGGTATTATCCTTAGTACAGTACTTCTGGATTAGTGAATCCTTGGCATTGGAGTGTCCTCATCCAGAAAAATGTTTTCCTGATTGGTAAAGCAGATTGCGGAGGAAGGCTTGAATGTACTTGGGCAAAACTGATCTCAGGAGCATCACTTTCTGGTCGTATGCTGTAATTGTTAGGCTATATTATATAAAAGGTGTGCGCTGTAGAATTTTACACGGAGAACACTTCTGTTGAAGAGCGGATGATATTAAGGAGTTCTCTGAAGATTTGTTAGATCATACTCTTCAGCAGAGTTTGGTTGGAATAATGCTTAGTCTTTTGTTTCTGAAAAGGCATGAATACAGGAACCATCAGCTAAGTGCTTATGTGGATTGGGGCCAAATGGACAATTTGGCCTGAAGCTGTCTCTGATTTCTTCCCTCAGCAGAATTGATAGAAATAACTGCGAAGGAAAAAATTCTGAAAGAACTAGGAGTGATAAAGAAGAAGTTATATGATCTGTGTACCTTAGGGTTGCTTAAGGAAGAGTAACCTCTTGCCTTATTTTATGACCTTATGAATCAGTTTTATGTGGAAAAGAAAAACAACAAAAAAACACAGAAATTTTTTTTCTACTTTACATTATGTACCCTTAATTATACTTCAAGAAGTGGTACTGTTAGTAATGATCTGATCTAATCTAATTCAATTGGTTTGGTATGTGTAACTTCATTTCTAAATGTAAGCTCTAACATTCTACAAACATCACAATGGTTGTTCCCTTCCACAAAGACTTGAATTTTATAATCTGGAATGAACATGACAGTATAATTAAGGTAATATAAATATAGTTACACAGTTACTTATATGATGAATTAAAAATGCAGCCCCGCCCCCAATATTTTTATATGCAGCAGTTCCCCCAAATATGCAGTAGTTCCTATAATACTGGAGAATTTTAGTTTATCTAAAATTAAAATTATTGAAACTGTGGTTCATGATTTGCAATCTTTACAAGTTTTATAATACATGAAAGTAAAACAAGTGAACTTGTTCTCCATTACATAATAAATACTCAATTTCCTACTTAGGATATGTTTTTGCATAAGTTACATTATTTATATTAATTTTATTAGTACTGCTAAGCAAGGGATTTGATATCTAATTCTCATGGGATTCTTTTCCCTTTGAGGATAGGTTCCACTCTCTACAATAGAGGTTATGCATATTTTCTTTGCAGTTTTGTAGCTTGCTCAAAAATGGAAGCTCCAGCAATGCTTAAAATAATTTAGGTGGCTGTGGAGACTTCAGACAGCCATTAGTGATAGATTGCTCAGATAGATAGAATGATATACGACTGCACTGTTTATTGTAGCTGCTTTGAGGCTACTCCTTCAAAGGCTCTTGTTATTCAGTGTGGTGTCTTACTATTGGATTGAAAGAGGATGCAGTATTCAAAATGCCTGAACCTAATGGAAACATTGATTTTGGGGATTGCGAGATGGGGGGAGAGCATAACTGGTCAAAATGGAATGCATTTCAGAGTGTACAGAGCATCTTTGTCTTCTCCACAAACTATTTGGGGAGTTCAGCGCCACAAAGTTGTCTTTCTGCAGGACTGAAAAGACCAGAAAAACAATTTTGGTAGTAAAGCGGATAGTGGGGCCATCATTAGAGCTTGTGTGTTAGCAGCCAGCAGTTTCTGAGAGAGATTACAAGTACTTAGAGAAAGCAATAAAGTTAGGTATTTGGTCAGAATAATTTGCACTTCAAGAAGCAGTCTTTACCTTTGATTTTTTTTTGTTGCTGCTTTATTCTGTAATGGTGTTGTGAATAATGTATAACAGCAAAGATTGTTTTTTCAAGAGGACGTATTTATTTTTACTTATACCATCTCCTGGTCGGTCAATACCTCTTATTTCCTAGCATGCGCTTGCTCTCTCACTCTTTCTCCTCTCCACTCCAGCCTTCCTTTCCTTCCTTTCATTTATTTTTCCACCAGCTAATTTCTTTTGCTCCTCCTTGCTTTCACTACTTGCAACTTCCTTCCCATCTCTTTCTTCCTTTCTTCTTACCGCTGAAGATGAGAAGAATGTCAGGGGTTTTTGCACTCCTGTTGATAGTTTTAGTATGGTAGCTAACTGGTACCAATTGTATATTCTTGCTTCTAAATATTTTTTATGACACTGATTTGAGATCATAACTGATGATGAAAAATATGGAATGTTTCCGTTTGTGGAATGAAAAAATAGTCTTTAATGACTAGCAGGGTCATTTTCATTTGCAAGAAGTCAGTTTGGATGCATTACGCAATGTGGTCTCTTTTCTCCCTGTGAAGGGATTTAATAACATCTTCTCATTTCTCCTTGTCTGTGAAATTTAAATAGCTAGCAGAGATCTATTTAATATTGATTTCTTGTAAAAATGTATTTGTATGCATCCTTTGCTCAGAGTGACACCAGAAAAAGTCTTATCTCACATTCTGTGTAGCACACACCCCCCCAAACAAGCTCAATCAAAAAACATATTGCATATACCAGAACCTACAGTTTAGAAATATTTTGACAAGCATAGCTGAGAAGTTAAATAACATATTTATACTGTGGAACAGAGCTGAGAAAAAAAAAATACCAGATTGTTTTTGCTTTTATTTACAGAGTTAATAATGTAAACCTATATGGAGTGTAGTATTTAAGAGTATGTGCCAGTGCTAAGAACATGTTAAATATCTGGCTTCCTACATAATGATTTTTTTTTTCTATATTGCATTATAATTCCTTGGAATTTCTTAGAATTCAAATTAAAAAAAAACATTTAATTTTTTGTTTATGCCAGTGACCCAAGTCCTTTTATGCTATGTTTGCGTAATATCATTAGGAACATTATGTTATAATAATCAGTATATCGTGAATAAATTGAATGGTGATTCTTGTGATTAGACATAGATGGAGCATGTTTAATGTTTAACATTTACAGTCAATTATCTCAGGCTCATCTTTGCCCCTCCAGGAAGGCAGTGTTTCTGTGACGTTGAATGCCTCTATTTGCTGCTGAGACTGAATGGTTCACACAATGTCTTGTCTTTAAAATAGGAATGTCGTGTATTGAATAGTTGCTTTAAAATAAAAAAGTAAACAACTGCTGAAAGAACAGGTGCAATAACAACAGCTCACTGGAGGCATTAAAAAGAAAATCCTTCTTACCACAAAGGAAAACAAATATTCTACACAGATGAAAAATTAACTCATTAATTAACAGGTTATGAGGTTATCTGTCATGGTATTTATTCTTCATTATTGCTTTTGTGAGTTCAGAACTTGATCAAATTAAATTTCACTATCAAAACCAAAAAGGCAAGTTAGATCGCAGCAGCAGATAGATAGCTCAGTTTTGTGACATGCTGGAAAGGATTCTAAAGGAATAGACAGGAGTAGGAGAGGTCAGTGGGTGTTTGGGAAATAATGTGTGGTGGGCTAGAAGGGGATCAACTGAATTCCAGGGCAGGATGAGCCCTGAAAAGAATTAGTAGGTTTTTAGCTACTTGTGGGAAGCTATGTTCTAGATCTTCTAGTCTTCCTCCCTGATAAACTTGTCCGTAGCCAGTCTGATTTCTCTCTGAGGGCAAGATCTGCCCTGTGAAGCTTCATTCCATTTTAATGGCATAAGATGACGCTCACCAAGTCCGAACTGGACACCTCTGACAAGGCGCTTCCATTTTGCCATCTCATCCCTGAAACAATTCTGCTGCAATGCCTTTGTCCTTATCTTGGATCCACAAGTCCTTGAGCATCACGCATGTACCATATAAATCAAGCAAATGGCTGCCTTAGGAAACCCTGGTATGTAGGCCCAGACTAGGGTGGATTAATGAAAGTCAAATAAGCAGGACAGAGGGCAAAATTAATCACGTAATGGTAAGTAAGACAGGAACAGAGACAGCAGAGGTAACGCCTGCTAGGGAAAACATTTTAACGCCTTCTTAACCTTCATATTGCCACCAATAAAAATAACTTGCCAAGAATCACAAAAGAATGTGAACTGCTATGAGGAATATTCACTCTTCTTACAACTTCT
This sequence comes from Egretta garzetta, assembly GCF_000687185.1. Classification (NCBI taxonomy): domain Eukaryota; kingdom Metazoa; phylum Chordata; class Aves; order Pelecaniformes; family Ardeidae; genus Egretta; species Egretta garzetta. Next base: position 1,997,330 of record NW_009260080.1, read on the forward strand.
ACCTTGGAAGTTTTCAAGACCTGGCCAGACAAATCCCAGAATTCAGTGTTGAACCTGCTTTGAGCAGGAGGTTGAATTTAGGTCTTGCGAGGTCCCTTTCAGCCTAAATTATTCCATGATTCTATAATTCGACATTTTACTTGACTTTGTAAATTACTAAGATGATGAACGTTTGTAATAGCTTCTTAGTTGTATGGATTAGAAGGCAAGTGTTCATGTATCTTTAAGTGCATTTACAAATAAGCAGATGATTGAAGGCATACATTTCTGAACAGTTTTTCTTTTATTTTGGAAAGATAAAAGCTTTGATTACTAAATACATTGAGAAGCTGTTATTTTCTTCTTGTTTCCAAAGTTCATTGTATCCAAGTGCTAGTATGAAGAAGTAGCTGTAAAAAACAGTGGTGCAGAAAGTTCTCTCTGATACAACCAGAAAACTACCTATCATAGTCATGTTCTTTTTGATTCTTGTTGTTTGTATTTTCCTTCTGAAAAGAGTTTTCTTTTATTATTGTTTCACTGGACTTCAGTCTGTAGCTGTCACTGGACTCAATGCTTTCACAGATAAATTTAAATAGAAATTTATTGTCAGAAGCAAATAAAGTCCCCAGTCCTACACACAAGATACTTAAGTACTGCTTTGTGTCTGTAAAAGTTGGAAACATTATTTTAGTAGCTTTCCTCAACAGTAGTGCCCAGTGCTATGGACCAGGTTCTGTGTTACAACCCCATAGCATGGAGAAACCTTCTCTAGGACAACACAGAAACAGGTTGCTCCCTTACTAGTGTCACAAATTTGGTGTAGTGAAGCTCTGATTTATTTTTTAATTTTTTATGATGAGGGAAGGTTGGCACAGGTCTTACAATATTGCTTTCATGAGTGTTATGATACAGCTATCTTCAACTTTTTTTTCCCAGGAAATTGGAAGGTCCTTCCCTGTGTCCCAGTGTAGGATGTGGCAGTGCTTTGGGGTATGGTATGGTATGGTATAGCGTCTTGCATGAAGGGAAGAGTGTCAATTACAGGCTGAAAACATCTGAAGGAAGTTATGCACATGGTTAGACTGCCAGCCAAGTTGCAGCTGCTCTGAAAATATTTTTATTTCAAGAAAGATCCAGTGTAGTTTTAGAAACTTGGGATCCTGGGGGGAAACTCTTACTGTGCAGCCTACAGGGTGAGTAGCATGAGTTAGTGGAAGATTGTGGTTAATGAGCAAATGGAGCACTTCATAGTTTGAAGAGAGTCAAGCCTGGGGGGATACCTAGATGTTCAGGGTAAAGAATTGTTAGAAGCATGGAGAGGCCAAAATAACTGAAATAGCAGTCATTTTCTTTGTAATTGTTAGGGCCAGAATTTCCCCAAAAGCCTTCACACTGGCAAGAGGCCACAGTTTGTGCTGCTGTAGATGATGTGATCAAGTGATAGGATGTTGCTACAGAGTCAGGACAGCAATGAAAACTAAATTGAAGATAACTTGTAGAGTAGGTCTGACAGCAGGCAGCTAAGTCTGGAGCAGCAGTGCCTTACATGGTACCCTCAGGCAGCTGTCAGTCAGCAAACACTTGGACAAATTGTAATAACAGCTCAGCACACGTGTCCAGGACAAGGATCATGTTAAGGGGGCATATGGGGGGAGATTTGTACTCTGTTCCTATATAATTGAGCTAATTCAGTTTTACAACCTTGTAATGAGTTGGCATGGTCATGTTTGCAGCGCAGGCTCTGCTCTGGTGTGGGTTAGGGCTTCAAGTTAAACTTCATTTGCATGAGATAACAGACAATTATCTGGAAGTTATAAAATATTTCTTATTTCCTTTTTCCCTATGCCATCCACCAATGGAAGTTCAGTTTAATAAGATCATAGAAATTTGAGGGAGAAATGGTTGGCTAGGCCACCTATCTGATACCACAATATAGAATTATTTTCCATATTTAATTTTCTAGTAACTTAGTATTTCATTAATAAGCACAACTGTTAAAACTGATTGATAGGAATCTTTAATCCCCACCGTTACTATTACTTAGAGATGTTTGTGAATAGTAACAGCGTTGTTGCCAGTGCCACGTTAGGGATACTGGGCTTTTTTTTTTTTTTAACAAAGGCTGTTTTTATCAGTGACTTGAATATGCAGATTCAGGTTCTCTGTTACTGATACTTACTTCTTCTTGAATCTAAAGCTATAAAATAGTTTATATTAATCTAAAAGATTCAGCTGTCTTCTGTCGTCATTCCTCTTTCATTGAAGACTACTTAAACATTTTAACCACTATTTCTAGTACACTTAGCCACCACTGCTCTACAGTTTTTGTGTCAGTGACCTGGGCCACCATCCATGTGTTCTTGACCCTGTGGAATCACTCCAAGATAGGTTCATTTTCAAGGTGCTTTGCTCTTTGTAGTGCTGATGCAATATGAAATGTGACAAGAAGTACACCGCTTACTTTACAAGATATAAATGTAAACATGGAAATAGCATAATAGTATCACAATTTCAGGTTCTGTTTGCCTTGCCTCCTGTGTTCTGATTGCGACTGCCCTTTCCAGTAATAATCCATGCATGCACATGCATGTTCTAAAATTCTCGTTTGATGCAGCTTTATGGTTTAAGGGACGATCTTGTAATAGTTTCCAAATTAGCTTAAAATAAGTAATTTTGCCATGTAGATATTGTGCTTAAAAATAAAAGCTGCATTTGGTTTTCTCTTTCAAGGTCTTGGGAGTTTACAAAGAACCTTTCTTTGACCAGAAATCAGTAATTCAGATGTGAGAAGGTACCATATGACAGTTCAGTAAAAATTAAAGTGTTACAGTGTTGTGGTTTTGTGCATAATTCAAATTTTTGGAGCTAAGTTTGCTTATTCAAAAAGCAAACACATTGAACACAGTTAACCTTTTCCTTCTATTCACATTCATTGGGCTATATTTGAATTTCAACCTACTAGAAATTTAGGGCAGGCCGTTGCTTATATTAAGAGTGTAAATAATTAGTGTTTATATATAATAGATATAACATTCACCGGCAATTTTAGTTGCATTATCTATATTGTTTCTAAAGAGGCAGCTGTGAGCCACAAAAGAAAAGCATGGACAGTAGTTAAATATCAGGAAGAATATCTGAAGCAATACTTTCATTCTAGCTAACAAAACTAACAGCTCCATGACAAAAGAGAGGAAACTCTTATCTTTGTAATTTAGCAGTGTAGACAATGAGAGCCGTGTGTCCTATTGCCATGCCAGTTTTAAGGCTGAGTCTAGAAAGAATCTGAGAATCTGCTGTGCTGGACAAAGGCTAAAAGTGGTCTGCTGTATTAGAGCTCCCATCCTAGATGGAAAAGCTGGGGTTCCAGGTAAACCCAGTCTTACTGGTGAAGCTGTCTTATGAAATCAAATCACAGATGATCAGTGCTGCAATAAAAGCCTTACTTAGAAAAGGAATTGGTATCTAAGCTAGACTTTTCTCGTTTTTTTTCTGATACGTAGTTGTGGTATATGCAGGGAAAATGAATGTGAAGCAGGAAGAAAGATAAAAACACAAGCAGGCAGGGAAGAACTTTTACCATAAAGCACAGGCTCTTTATTGCAGAACTGCTATTCAATTCATCAGAAGCAGTGTTGTCTATGAACAGATTCCATTAGAAAGAAACAGTTTGATATTCCAGTCTAGCTACAGACAATGGGGCTATTAACTTATACTGAACTTGAGCATTTTTTCAAGGAGTGGAAATTTAGTAATATTGTAGTATCACAGTGAGTGAATTGGAAGGAGCAACATGTTTGTTATAAAATCCTTAAGATATTTTCATCTGAATCTTTTAGAATTATCTGAAGTAAACTAAACACTTTGGTTTAGAATGATTATGGCAATAAGGTTGTCACATGAAGTGTGTACTGTTAACAAAGTCCAATGAAACAATACAAAATTACCCCTTCGTTAAAGCATCATAGAGTATTCAAGTTTTGACATGTAATGTGGAATCTGATTCATACAAGCCTAAGCTCCTTAAGCTAAATGGCAAACTGTTATGATCGGGGGAGGAGAGTTCTCTGGAGTGTAATTCAGAGCACCTACTTTTTCCTTATTAGCTACAAATAGCTTCCCTAGTTTGTGACAGTCCTTGCTATACCAAGTTCTTTTTCCCTTGTGAGTGCATCTCAGAGTGAGGATCACATAAAATTGCAGTGCAGGGCTTCTTTCTTCTGATGCTGTGGTTAGCTCAGAATGCTTAGAGCACTACATAGGTCTTTAAACTGAAAGCCATGCACTCAATAGATTATAGAAACTGGTGTATGGTGCTCATTTCTCCTTGTTTTCAGCTGTAAGTTCATGTTAAAAAGCTGATACACTACTGTTTTCTTAATGTCACCTAAACAGCTCAGTTGCTATCGCCAGATAAAATCACCAGTAGAAAAAGTCTCCCATTCCTGACTTTGTCTCATACTGTTCTTCCACGTCCCTCTTGAGATGCCTCTGTGCAAATGGAATGTTTGAAAACTTCAAACTTTAAATAACTAGGGTATATTTTGTTTGTCATATGCTAACAACATAAATATTCCATTTTCACTTGTGCCTGCTATTCTTATATTCCTGTACACCACCAAGTCCTTTTCTCCTGAGTAATAGCTTGGTCAAGGACAGCTACAAGCGCTTAGCACATTGGATACACTAAAATATACATTCTGAACCTGAGTGACAAACCCACTGATGTAATGTACTTCATTAAATTAATTAGTTCAGGCTATAAGGAGGGTACCACTTGACTTTTAATGTGGTGTTGGTTATCTGATACAGAATGAAGAAGAATTTAAGATCAAATTACGTGGCATGATATGGGAAAAAGCCTATGAAAATAAGAATGCAGGCATACAAATCTTTAAAATCATCATGGAGCTACATGCATCTTGGAAAGAGCGACAGCTCTCTTGTCTCTTCCACAGGTTGGAATTGCAGACTCATTAATAAATCTAGTTGCAGTAAAAATGCTAATACAACCTTCGACTCAGTATCATCCTTTGAAATATGTCCTTTACTTAAAAGATTGTGTTTACTCCATCTGAGGATGTACAGAGAACTTGTATTGATCAAGGCTACTACATAGGAATGAGATTTTACACAGATGCTTTTAAGGTGAAATTTTGAGTGTGAATACTCAGCTGGTGCAAGAAACCGTGCTTAACTTTTGCTATTACAAATTCCTCTTGGCAGATAAAATCAGGTTTGCTGGAGTCAAATAGTTGTCATAGAAAACAGTATTTTTAAGCTTGTGCATACTAGTGACTTCAAATGGAGGAAAAAATAAATCCCAAAGTGCTGTTTCATAGTGTATATAGTCTGCTTGCTTTATTTATATTCTGAAATGCTTTCACATTGAAATACTTTGTAAAAACATGCTAAATAAGACAATGTATCTACAGCCTTCTGAGACAAAGTGTAGGCTATTTAACATGATCGTTCTTTCATATTTTTATGTCTCTTCCTCTTAAAAATCTTTCTCTTCTACCGTCCTTTTTTTTTCAGTATACAGTTAGTGTTTTAGACAATAGTGAATGACTTCTGTCTTTTTCCAAAGCATAAAAACCTTTAACAATTTTAATACTGTTTTTCAGAAAAATACAATAAAATAAACCACTCATGGTAGTGAGTTATGCACTGGTGTTTTTTGACTCATGTTGCACTTTTGCTGTATAAAAGTAAGGATTGTTGTTAATCTGGTCTTCACTGCCTAAGTGAAGAACTGATACTATTATTCCTAGCCCGAGTTTTTCTCATGTTATGGCCAAATGCTTTAAAGCTAGCTCAGGTTTTTTTGTACTACCCTGTGCTGTAGAGAGTTGTCCTCAGAATGGTCCTTAACGGAGACCTTATACCAAGGCTTGTCCAAACTTCTTGTCACTGGCACACGCAGTGTGGCCATGGTTAGTGATTGATTTCCTCCAGATAGAAGATACTTCTTGGTTTTATATATTGCTTGAATTTGCTTGCATGTCTGCTAATACACAGAAAAATATGTTTCTATGAAGAGAACACAGGCTGTTTTATTCTTTGAACGTCTAAGAAGGTTAGAAGTTGCCAACTTTTCTGGCAGGAATTAAAGTGTCTGTCTTTGGCTCCTACTTGAAATGCGCAGTATCACTGCTAGGTGTCTAAGGATTTCCTAATCCTAATATATCATCCTATATGGTAGGACATTGGGATAGATATTGTAAAATGATGCATTCATCAAATGATTAATTAGCTGAGACTTTAAAGTGCAGTCCATCTCTTTGCTCCTTTATTTTTGCAAAATTGCTTTTGTGTGCTTATATTTTCTGCATTTAATATTTTAAATAATTGGTGTCCTTTCTAATCTCATTAAAATAGGTTATGGCTGTTGTTAAAATACTCAGATGTATTAGCATAATAATCCTAGCCTAACTCAGTTCACAAATGTCTACATGTTAAGGAATAAATATGTATATATGTATATATGTGTGTGTATGTGTGTGTTTGGGGTTTTTTTAAACTATATTCAAAGGAACATATTGGAAAGGTAAAGGTAAGACAATTTCTAAATTTTTTTTAATTTTTCTTTTAGGTATTTAATGCCTTTTAGGTATTTTAATTAATCAGTTTATATAACGTGCTTACACTGGCAATGTACCTTTTATGATGGAAAGGTTTGATCAACATACAAACTACTGTAATATATATCAATATCTTGCCTTAGAATGCGGTAGCTGCAAAAGCACTTCCTCAGTTCAAAGATGTGGGAATTTTGTTACTGATTTTATTTTATTATTTCTCTTAGTTAAATTCATTTATTGAAGAAGTTTGATGTTTGTATTGATAACCATGTGACTTCAAGGGGTTATTTTTTCTGCTGGAACACTGTCTGCACTCTCTCTGCCCACTGATCTGTGACACAGGTCTCAGCTGAGTGAACAGCTTCCAATTCAGATAGTGCATGAATAAGGCAGCGTAATGCATATGCCATGAAAGGTGATCAAAACATCAAAACTGTTTGTTCTTAAACTTGGTGACAAAGCAGTAGATCTAAAAGGGTTAACACTGATTACCTGGTTACTCTCATTTTTCCCTGTAAGAGAGAAGGTTTTTTTCCCGAGCCATTTTTGAAAGGAGAGCTGAGGGGATCTTGAGGATTTGGAAAAGTCACCTTGAAGTGAGGTGCTAGGCTGGCTGTGAAGACTCAAACCAAATTTAAAAAAAAAAAAAAAAAGTTTAAGAATGGTAAGGAAATGAGACAGATACGTTATTACAAATATTTTTACTCTTTTCATCCTTATGTAATCTAAATTAAGTATGAATATTAGAATCTTTTGCAAAGTCTCCTGATTTGTTTTAACATCTGTGTTTCTCTGAAGAGGCAGGTTAAAAAACAGTGCCTAGAAATCTGGAACCACAGGAATAAGCCTTATCTTACTGCCGAAAGATGTTACAAAATGCTGTTCGTTCATAGTATGCCTCCTTTCTCTTCTTCGAAACTGTCAGTTTCATAGATGTTATCTTCTTGTACAAGCTTTCAAATAATCAGTGAGCTGTTTGGAAAAATGTGCCAGCACGCAGTGCTGCCAGTGCCTATTAGATACCATGTGAGCATTTAAAGGTGTTTCACTATTTAGGGTCATGTCTGTATGATGGAATGCAGAGGTTTTTGTTTGATTGGTTTATTGTTTTTTTTTTTATATATCTATATCTATATCTATAATTTACATATGGGTGATCAAACTGAAATCTCAAAATTCTTCATGAACGGTTGTGGAAGGTTGGCAGCATGGCACTGTGGAAACAGGCATATCTTTTCACACATGAATGTCTCGGTAGCCTTGTAACTGCAGGGGTAAAAGTTCAGCACTGCAAATGTGTAGTGTGAGATGTGCCTTGGAAAAGCATTAGGTTGTCATAGGTTCATATTCCCATAACTTGACAAATGTACTGTAAAATCAAGTAATGTAACTGATATGCTTATTTTTTAGCCGAACACAAGTTTCAGAGGGCTGTATTTATGATATCTATTTTACAAAAAATTTCCCCTTTTTTTATAAAACAAATAAACATGAACACATTTACATGCTATTTTGCATCCTTTTTATTAAGGCTAAAGTTATTATAGCAGTTTAGAAAAAATATCTTGATAGAAATAAGTTAAACAATTTATAGTTTTAAATAAGAACTATGTGTAGACGACTTCCTTTAATTCTTAGGAAAATAGGATAATTTATCTTGACATGGTAGATCCTCAAAGTATTTGGTGGAAACTGACTTTGCTAATGTGTTGCTCTTCTCATGAAAGAGTAGTTTTCAATTCTTTGAAGTATCTCTCTGGATTGTGCATGGACCTCTTGCCAAGTGCAGTGATCATTTGACTGTGAAGAAAAAGATTATTAAGAAGTGTTTATTAGCTGTTTTGTAAAAAATGACATTCAATATTATGGCCAGCAAAAATGTCAATTAATAACAAGAATATAATAATTTATTCAAAAGAAATTTAAGAAAAAATGAGGAATCATTTTAGGAAGTCTAGTTAAGATTCACATATTCTTTGGTATATAAAATTACAATTGCTTTTCTAGGTGAAATAAATATCATCGGATGCATGGCTAATCCTGATCCATGTGACATAAAGTGTTTCTAAAAAGGCACAGACTGCCATGGGGTTTGGTGCTGAATTAAAATTAAATGGTTTTTAAAAGCCTGTGATGACACATGGACCTTGAAATGGATGTGGGCCAAAAGATTTTCTGTGAGTGAAAATCCGTAGTGCTTGGTGATGGGGCACAATCCCACAGATTCAAACAGCTTTGATCAGCAGTGGGATTGCTTGTGTAAAAAGGTCTTTGGTACCTTTAAATTTCCTTAAAGTGAGCTGGAAGTAAAGAAACAGCCTACTTACCCTGGCCACAAGTCTATCCATTTTCTTAAAGCAGTCTTTCACTATGGATTCATGGATAACATTAAGTCTGGACTTCAGCTGTTATTTTAATGGAGAAGAAAAGAAACTGTTAGTTTGTACAGCGAGAAGTAAGCAAGCGAGAACTTCAACATGACTGAGTAAAACAGTACCCTCTGAGAGACACAGTCATGACCGAGAGCATTGTGATGCTTCTGTCCTGTGCAAGCCTGCTGAATGTGTTAATGCTAAAGGTAGTGCAGCACACACTTACTATGTCTACAGGAGATCAGGAAATGTATATATCAATGTTCAATGCAAGGTCAGGGGTCTATGGACTTTTTTGTTCTCTGACAATGCTGGCTTTGTTTATGTATACTGTCTTTGAAGGAAACTGATTTCAGAATAACTGGTGGTCATTTGACATGTGATGTTACCGATGTACCTATGTGATTATGTTCATTCATTAAAAAAATAAAAAAGAGAAGTGCTTAAGCAAGGACTGGTTGTTATCTGTTGTTATACACATCTTGTCCTGGAGTCTGGCCTGATCAGAAGCAGCAGTGTGGTTTTGGAGCTCAGTGTTTCTGTGCTGCTGCTCAGGCATATGTCTGTCATGGAAACCTCTCTCTCATGCAGAAAAGTGCAGTGAGTTCCCTCCACAGCAGCACAGAGAGGTATATCGGGGTGTACAATTGTATGCCTAGGTTTGTTCTCCTGCAGGTTTGTTAGCAAATCTGGTGCCGGGCATAGGTGTTAGTTGCAAGGCAAGCTATAATGCGGCTTCATCCTCTGTAAATAGTTCTTAAGCTGACCCCAACTGAATGAACTATTTGTGCATATGCTTAAGTAGTTTACTCAGCTGAAATAGGCTGAATGCAGATCTAAATATTTTCCTGAAGTGTTTTGCATATCATTTGCATGTAATTCTTTATGTTAATTTGTCTTGACAGAAGTCATAAGTAGTTGAAGAAAAGCACGTGAAATTGGTATTTAGTGAGACCAGTAAGTACCTCTGTGTAGAATTAGTGCAGTCTTTCAGGAGAAGCAAGTTAAACACTGGCTTAGCCACATTTTTAGGCATCACATCTCAAAATAAGCCCAGAAATATGTATGTGTGAATTTAAAACTGCAGGTCAATAAAAGTGCTGAAAGATGCCTGTCATTACTTGCATACAGATGTTTTAGGTGCCATTATTAAAGTTTTCTATTGCACTTTCAGCATACATATTATCAGTTTTACTCGCCATGAATATCTGACTTGAACATCATACAGTGTAAAAAAAACCCAACTATACTTACACATGTCTTGAGCTGAGCATGAGCTTCATACATTTCTCTTAGAAAAATGTTCTTATTTTGAAAAGGAGTGTCTGCTCTCTTGAAAAACTCAGCAATTTCATGCACTATGTGAACAATGGCTCCATTATCGTATTTAACCTGTGATGACAAAACCCAAATATAGACACATTTGGTTTCTGAATTTTAGACTTGAGTTTCAGTTAATGGTACATTTTTCAACTTTCTGAGTCCAGTTATCATAAGTTCTTAAACAATTTTCACTCCTTTCTTCTGCTCTTCCAAATTTTTTAGTATATAAGTTACAGAAAGTAATATTCATTGCAAAGATGGTATTTATTTGAAAATCAGGAATTGTATGTGCAATTTCCAGTCGCAATTTTTGCTTTCATTAAGGTGTGCCCCTGTTCTGTAATGTGAATGTATTGTGCATTTTTGGGCTGCATTGATATTCTTGAATATACAGTGTACAAGGACTAGTCAATAAGATGCCAAGAGTCAAAAGCAGATCTTTTGAATTCAGACCCAAGACAACAGACCAAGAATATGCAGCTCTTGCCTCACAAGCACAGTACATATCTGATGAAGGGGAGCTCCCCCTGCCTCAGAGAAGATGGAAATACAAGAGAGGCTGATAATGCTGTCTGTCCCTTTTCTTCCATGGCTGTGTTTTAGAATATCCATTTAAGAGATGAGCTGGAAGTGGGCTGTATGAATTGCTTTAGTGCAGTAGCACATGCTCAACCCAGTACCTTCTTATTTTGTGACATTGCAGACCTGGACTAAAAGTGAACTGTGAACATAAAGTGCATGCATGTGCTGAGCAGTACATAAAATTACCCCTGCACTACTTTTATGGGTCTGCTGCTGGCTGAAACGGAAGTTGGCACATGGTTCTGGTAGTTTCCAGGCTACCAGACTGATTCCAGCTAATTTTCCACTTTCCACAGCAGGACTAGTAAAAAAGCATCTAACCCTTTTCTTGTAAAAGTGGTATCATAACGTAAGTAATAGGAAAAGCAAGAATATGATTTCCATAAGTAACCTCTCAGGGAAAAGAATTTGGACTGAAAAGTCATCCGTCAGATTTATCATTTAAACCTGTAATTTAGTACGTCGTAATTCTAATGTAAAAGTCTTGTGACAAGGTGCATAGGCTGTGTGAGGTAGAGCTGTTACAATGAGAAAATGTCAAGCACATATCTTTTTCTACTTACTGCTTTTAGCATCTGCTCAGGAAAACACAAATCTTCGTTGCTCACTTCCTCACACTCCAAAGAAAAGCCTTTTTCATTCTTAAAGAAAACATGATCGTAGACATTTTAAGCATGTGCAAAACCAGGTTTGTTATGGAAACAATTCATAGAAGAGTTCACTAATCAGTTGGTCTCTTAACAATGGAGGCCACATCAGTAGAGGACACTGTATATCACATGAGGTTGTGTGAAGAAGAGTCATTTGCTTATATGTTCCCAAGCCTATTTAAAATGGATGAAATAGCTGCTCTTTACCTATTTCACCTTTCCTCAAATGTCCTAGGGAGCTCAGTCTGTATGGTGTTGAGGAAAGGGCAGGCCACAAAAGAAGCCAAACTAGGAAAGGAAGCATGCTTTCCATATAGCTGATTTCCAAAAACACCTTCAGAGAGTATTGTACCAAAAACTTTGTGACTGTGGATGCCCTTTTGTTTGAGGGGGATTATGTCATGGCAAAGTAATTTGTGGTGTTATGGTTTCAGTTGATGCCAATTAGTGGGAATCACAGATGACTCTGTACTCTAAAATATAACTTCTGTGTGGAGGATGTGGAGCTCATCTTGGGAAGACACAAAATGTTATATATTCAACAGGATGAGCTTGAATTAAAAAAATCTAAATTTAACATTTTTGGCTTTGTAGAGAAGGGACATCTGCCTCATAATTTTTTAATAATGTAAAAAAAATTGTAATCAGGCAATTATTACACATTTGAGAATTCCTTACACCTAAACTGAGGATTGAAAACAACATCTATAGATTGTGACAATATTTTACACATTGACTTACCAGTTTCTCAATCTCCTTTAAAAGCTCACTCCACTGCACGCTTTCAAAGCACTGATGGCTGTTGCTTTGGTGATTACCGAGGGATGTGGCTATTAGGCAGACAGTTAAGAGGAAGAAGCAGCTCCCAGGGCAATACATTGTCTAGTTCTGGAAGAATAAGAAGACAAAAGGCTTAATAGAATCAGGGTGCTTTTACACGCTTGTAAAGTCACACAGGCGCAGTTGATCACTTGCTCCTGCTTGTTCACTTTCAGTCTGTATTTACTGGTGTCCTGTGATAGGGCTAATGAGTTCAGATTTTTATGGTGGAACATTTGAAAGTTAAGTAGATTTATCCAGTGTATAAACAAAAAAAATATCATATAACCTTTTTAATATAATACATAAATGTATTTTATATAAATTTATATGACAAATATTTTTGATGTAATACATAAGTGGGTTTATGTGTTTTTTAAAAATCCTATTCCAATTTTCTTAAATACTTATTTTCTATATGGATAAACACATACAGTATCTTGAAAACTGGCATTTTTTGCTATAGTAAATTTGACTACATGTAAACTATTGCCTACTAAATAATGAATTAAAAAATAGATGTATTTTTTTCCCCAGCAGTTTTCTGTGTAGTAATACCTGTAACCTTGTTACCTGTAACACGTAACATGATTTAAAGCAATTGCTTCTAAATGTAACGTTATATTTTAGTCAGATTTTGTTTTCATAAAACTCATTTGGCATTACACTAGTAAAGGAAAAAGGAAAAATGAAGTGAGTAGATTAATCTTATCTAGAAAAATCAACAACAAAATCAAAGAAACCTACCTTGTGGATTGTATTTGGCTCCTACTCGCGCACTTCTGTAGAGCTCTTGAGGTACCATTCTGTCAGCTATCTCAGTCCCTTTTAAATGCTCTTCTCCCACTTTTGCAGATCTCTGAACACCTCCTCTCAGCAGCTGATGCAGAGTGAAACTTCCTTCTTTCAGTATTCCATCTCTTCAGGTATGCTGATTTCCAGGCAATAGAGAGGCTATATGTGGGTGGCATAGAGGCCACATTTTAAAGTTTTTATTTAAACAGATAAAAACTTGATGGCTGAAGTCTGTAGAACAAAATGTTGGTGTTTATTTTACTTGATTTTACATCAACGTTATAGTTAACAGTTCGTAAAACTTCACATACAGGTGATAAAATAGAAAACTCACTCACATATTCTTCAATATGAACAAATACTGTCTTCTACATTATGAATGTAGAATTTCTTTTAACTTACTCCCTGTGATTTATGCTTGTATAATATTGTAATGAAAGGTAATATTGAACATAACAGTAAAAAGTTTAACTGTACTCATTCTGTCTGAACATTAACTTTATAGTTCTATAAGTACTATATTAACTTTCAAATGCAAAATACAAACACGTATGCGCACACATATAGGTACGTCACACACATACATACACACATACACATTACTTCCCTAAATTACAGCAAGTACTATGGAGTAATCAGCGTAAGTTTTTCATTGACTGTAGGCTGGAGGTACTGAAGAGAATTAACTTCCAAGAGAGCTAATCCCTACCAAATTAAATAAATGTCTTAATAATAATAATAATAATATATTTTCATTAAAGTTTCTCCCTGGGGCTTTTAAAACCCATTAAAACTCAAAGCAACTCTAGCATCCAAATGTACTGTTCTTGTTATTTCATACCTGTCAGAAGTTTCTCTGTGATAGTTTATCCAAATGTTAAGCACTGCATTACTTGCAGTCAGAAAGGATTTTGTACCAGGTTTTTAAAGGGTTTTTTAGATCGATTGGCTTTTAAAAGTCTTTCGATATCTAACATTCAACTTCTGGAAAGCTCATCAAGAACGTATGTGTTGTATCTTTCATCTGTAGCATTTTGTCAGTTTGTCCCTTTACAGAATACCTCCCCATCTTTAATCATCTTACTTTACTAATGCTAGTGGATGTCTGTTCTGTAAATGCCATTCATAACTCTTCAAGAATTGTAGTAAGAAACCTGGAATTAAGGGCAATATTTGCTACTTATCTGAGAATAAGTAGCTAGATGGGTGTGGTGGGACAGGCCTCATTTTATCTTGTCTTGGAGATGTTTCATGAACATCTTTTCAGCAGTAGGTTCTAGATACAGGACTTAAATATTTACTGTAAGATACATGCAGCCACTAGAGAAGGGTAAAATTCAGGGTACTGCTGTCTTAGCTTAATGCCGTGTCAAGACTGGAAAGCGAGCAGTGGTAACAGGACAAAAAGGACATCAGGAACAGTACAGTGCTTGAAGTTGGAACTTTTTTGGACTTGATTGCCCATTTCAGTGTGATCACACCTTTCAGTGTGAGCCACCTGGCTACCTAACGTGATGCTACAGATATGGACCTAAATCTTAGGGATTCATTTATATTCAGATGTGTTGATTTTTCAATGCCTAACAAAAAATAAGAAAGCTGATAATTTACTGATTGCTAATTTAAATTTCAAGAATGAAATTTTAGACCACTGAAGGTGTGTGCAAACCTCACTGTGCATTTCTTCGCATTCAGTGCAGAAAATTGCTTACTAGTTGGATGCTCAGTTTCAATGAACAACCGTATAAAGGAACAGTTCTGAAATTCTAAAATGGTGGATCCTCCTTGTAAGATTGAAAATATTTGTTTCCCTTTGAAGTGAGTAACATTGTAAAATGTTTTAAATAGACTGGATTGTGCTAAATATATATTTCTCCATCTATAGGGAACCATGCTGGTTAAGCTTCAGGTTCTGACATACAAGTTATGTATGTTAATGTAAATATCTTTAAACAATGGTACCCTAAACTTTTCATGGGATATTTAATCTCAGGTTTGCTTTTGATTCAACGTTGGTAAAAATTGGAAAATACACGTTATATAGTCCATTTTCAATGGACTTCCCATAGAAAAAATTAGAGAAGCATTTTGGTGGAGAGAGTTGAATGAAAATCTTTGTCTTCTCATTTCTTCCTTTTCCCATTGTGGCTTCTTGAGAGATCAGGACTACAGAATAGAAGATGTACAATGCTTGCTGTGTAGTGTCTCATGACTAAATCATAACTATCCTTTCTCTAATTTTGTTGTACCTAGAATAAAATTTGGTTGGACCACTTTGGAGAGAATATTCAAGGAAGGAGTGCAGTGGGGCTGCAGCTAAAACAAGTCAGCTTTCAAAAGATATTTCCTTATGTTATGTTTGCTGATGGAGGTTCTTCCCCAGAAAACTGATGAAATAACCATATTGTGAGCCTGCAATTCACCTCTGTGAATGTTTCGAATCATTTGTCTGACATAGGAATTCGAATATGTTCTTTTGAAAAAACAAACAAACAAACAAACCACCAAGAAAATGAAGACATCGCATTTTTTCTAGCTGTGTAAATAATCTCATTTGGACCTACAAGTCTTTCAATACCAGATTTTTTAGAAATGTGTTTCTCTGTAAAATTAGACTATCTTAGTAAGAAAAGCATAGAAACTGTTAGAGTGATAGACTTTTCTTGGTCTGAAGGATGACTGACAGATGTCTTCCTGTGAAAATTTGCCACTTCTTTTTTTCCACCCTGCTCAGCTTTCAACTTTAGGCTTCACACTTCAGGATAATGTTGTCATTTCCTTTTGTGCACTGGAACCCCATGAATGACCAGGCCTAAGCATCAGAAATGCTTTAGCTTTTTTCCTTTAATGTTTGCTCCCTCTATTGTGGTTTTCCTTTTACAAGATGCTCAGCAGTGATGTGGTAAAACTTTTGCTCTGTTGTGTTTCTAATTAAAACATTTGCAAACAAACAAACAAACAGACCTGTGAAAGAATTAACTAAAGAAAAATATTTCACTGAATATTTATTGAACATAAGAACCACAGCCTTTGTTGTGTTTTGGCCCCTTTCTGTTGGTTTGCCAGAGGAAACACCAGCTAGTTTTCTCCAAGTGAGGTAAGTGAATACTGTCAGGATCGCTATGTAACTATAACAATTCCTTGTGCTGGAAGATCCTGTTCTGTTTGGGACTGATGTGTGTGGGAGAGATGTTTCCGTTCCAACGCACCTTTTATTTTTTTAGCATGGGTGTGAACTAGTTTTTTTGAAAAGGCACACCTTACTGTGTATAGTATATCTGCAGAAAGTGAAAGCTGCACCTGAAAGA
>NW_009260080.1:2013773-2025873 GCF_000687185.1 Egretta garzetta
CACATCTAACCTCACCGCTTAGAATTTCAAACTGGAGTCCTGTAAATGAAATGACAGCGCTGTAGCTCTCAAAAAAATTTACTTTCACTAGTTCAAGAAAGAAGGTGGATAGTGAGGAAATTATTAACCCTTGTTAGGCCTGGTATAAATGTAGGTTATAAATCATTTTTAAGGCACCAAATTGGAACTTGGAAGATCTGAACATGCAAACTTTTTATTTTAGTGACCTTTGTGCAATAACTTTTTCCTTTAGTGCTTTAATTCTTATCTCTGAAAGTGTGTCCGTAAGAAACATTAAGGCTGTGTTGACTAGGAGGAGTTCAAGAGAAGGCTTGCTGTTTGCAGAAAGCAACCTGAAAACTGTTACTGAGTAAGGCAGAAAAACCTAGGTGAGAGCTTGTATTAGTAGCGTAGCCAGGAACAGCAAGCTCTCTGGAGACTCAGCAATGTGAACATGGACAGGCTCTTTCCTATCGTAATTTAACCATTTGTACCATTCCTAGTGGAGACAGCTGCAACATGATGTAAACCATGCAAACGTTTACATGGTATACATTTTTCTTTTAGATTTCCACTAGGTAGTTGTCCTGCAAATGTGTCATAGCTCACAATGGCAAATCCTAAAATATTTACCAGGAAGGGGAGAAAATACTAGTATTTTGTGACAGCTGTAAGTACCTGATGCTTCGTGGGAAATAAATTCAAGTTACTTAAAAATAACTATTAAATTTTATCATTTTGACTTAAATGAAATTTTGTAACAGGTTGTAATATTTTTGTGACTATTAGGACATTGGGTATATAAGAATACAGAGGGTGAATGGAGAACACCAATGGTGATTTAATAACTTGCTGTTAAGGTAATTTTTTTTTAAATTCTATTTTATTTGGCCATCAGTATTGTCTTGATTCAGCATGCTAAGTTTTAGTATAGAAGAAAAGGCAAATGTGACTAAATTTGGATTGCATACCAATGTTTTATTTGTGTTGAAAGTAAGGTATTGCTTGAATACTGAAGCTCTGAGTATGTGGCATCGCTAGGTGACAGGGGTAGGTTATGGCGAGTTACAGGGACATGGCCTGGAGATGTCACTCCTTAGATCTTGTATCAGGTGCCTTCATATTTTTAGAAAGCTGAAGGAACCCCCCTGAATTGAGAGAAATAGTGGAGAGGACTGATGGCTTCCTGGTTTCATTAGGGCCAGGACTTCTGGGTACTTAGCACAGGAGTTTTGAGAGATACTCCACTGTAGAGGAACCATTTTAAACATACCGGTATTTAATTGTCATTCTGAAAGTTCCCAACCTCTGGAGTCCTTGGATTCTGGAATAATTTTCTAATTGGAGTAGCGATAAAGTATATTTTGTATTAACATACAAGCTCTATAAGTTGATGAAAAGTATAATGTAATCCAATGTGTACCAGAGCTGGAGTCTGGATTTGGTGATTTTAGAAGTTTCGTAATTTTTTTTTTTGTAAGTTGTGGCCTAGTGTAAACATCCTTCAGAATGTTTTAACTCAGCCAGCTTGAACTGTGATCCAAAAGCCAGAAAATAAGAGTAAAATAGAAGGTGCCTGTTTTTCAGATGTTCTGGCAACCATGTCACCTCCTGATTAAAATAATTGTACAAATGACTGGATTAGTTAAACATTCTGGCTGGGCCTGAACCTTGTTTGAGAATGGTTAATCTTTACCACTTTTGGTATCATTTCCTTCCATAGCTTTTAATACTCACTCCTTTCTATTCCTGAAGTTTATGCATTTGTTTTAGAATTCTCACTCATTTCTGTCTGTGTGAAATTTTTCATGCAGTGACCCAGTATGTGCCATATATTCCTGAGTTCATGCCTGGAAAAACTCTGTGGTTTATGTAATCCCTTTGCCAATATTGTAATATGAAGCCTTTTGGTCTTCAGCATTTTGGCATCCAGACTGAGGCACTAAGAAAAGGCCTGGCTTCCTGGGAGTGCTGATCACCCAGACTCTGAAAATCATGCTTTTAATAATTAGAATATAAAAAATTATTGGTTATTTTGAAAATCATGGTCATGTCTAATCTTGCACCTTTTCTTAAAACTTACTTTGAACTCACCCGGTTTCTATGGTTATGTGCATGAATGTAGGCCCTGCTAGCACTTATTTTTTATTAACTTCATTTTTTTTTTTTAATCTTTTCTTTTTTTTAAATTTAGGAGGACTCATTTCTTTAAAAATTCATAGCAAGTCACTCATATTTATGTAAAGCCCAGTGAATAAACCTGCAACCTGAATGTAGAAGAGCTAAGGTCATAACTCTCCTCTGCTTAGCATCGTGCAGCCTTGCAACCTAGACAGTGCCAGCCTCACCTGTAATAAAAAGGTTTAGGTTTATGGCACTTGTGCAGGTATGCTTAAATTAAGGAGCGATGCACACAAGGCAAGTACATTGGTATAATAAAACAGATTTTCACGATGTGGTAAGTGAACCAAGGTAGTTTGGGAGCTGTTAATATGGGGTTTTGGACTACCTCCACCCCATTGATTGTATAACAGGACTGAATTAAATTAATGAGATGTTCATAAACATTAATGTTGTTATTCATTTGCAGGTGGCAAAACAATTAGAAGGTAATTTTTAAATTGCTACATATATTAAGCACTGTGCAGTTTCTGTTTCCTTGAAGTCACTGTACTTTAGAAAGCTTAACTTTGGGGCAAAATGAATGGGAAGTGGAGGTAACAAATGCGGAGAGAATAAAGCCAGTTTATTTTCAATTCCCAGAAATGGACATTTAGAAGATATATGTAATCTACTTAATTTATTGGATTGTCAGGACTAAGAAGCTCTGTCTTGACTTGCAGTAACAATCACAAGTTTGAGTATCATCTTTTTTTTCTCTTTTAAACAGGGTACTTACCAGAAAATACATCATCATTGCAAAGACATTTTATAAAATCTGGCCTTAGAAATCTATACCTGACTTTTCACACAATGTAGAAACTTAAAAGTACAAAAGTTTTATTTATGAATAAAAAATATATAGCGAATGCACTTCCAATGAGTTTAAATTTTTAGCTGTTGATGTTTTTTATAAGAGGTATTTGAAATAGCATTTAATTATTAGGTATTTTTAAACTTTATGATTTCATAGTTTACTACAGATACAATTTTCCCCAAATCCCAGAATCTTTCAAAGCAGCATAAAGTATAGAATCACAGAATAGAATCATAGAATCATTTAGGTTGGAAAAGACCTTTAAGATCATCAAGTCCAACCGTTAACCTAACCCTGCCATCCCACCATTAAACCATGTCACTAAGCACCACATCTACCCGTGTTTTAAACACCTCCATAGATGGGGACTCGACCACTTCCCTGGGCAGCCCACTTCAGTGCCTGACAACCCTTTCTGTGAAGAAATTTTTCCTAATGTCCAACCTAAACCTGCCCTGGCGCAACTTCAGACCATTCCCCCTCATCCTATCATCCATTACCAGGGAGAAGAGGCCGACCCCCACCTCGCTACAGCCTCCTGTCAGGCAGTTGTAGAGGGTGATAAGGTCACCTCTCAGCCTCCTCTTCTCCAGACTAAACACCCCCAGCTCCCTCAGCTGCTCCTCATAAGACTTGTGCTCCAGACCCCTCACCAGCTTTGTTGCCCCCCTCTGGACATGTTCCAGCAACACAATGTCTTTCTTGTAGTGAGGGGCCCAAAACTGAACACAGTATTTAAGGTGCGGCCTCGCCAGTGCAGAGTACAGGGTCACAATCACTTCTCTGCTCCTGCTGGCCACACTATTCCTGATACAAGCCAGGATGCCAGTGAAACACTGGAACAGTTTGCCCAGAGAGGTGGTGGAGGCCCCATCCCTGGAAGCATTCAAGGCCAGGTTGGACGGGGCTCTGAGCAACCTGATCTAGTTAGCAGTGTCCCTGCTCACTGCAGGGGGGTTGGACTAGATGACCTCTAGGGGTCCCTTCCAACCCAAAACATTCTATGATTCTATGATTCTATGATTCTATGATTCTATGATTCTATGAATATATAATTGTGAGATATTCTAAAATGTTTGTGTGTATAAACATATACATATACATAAAAATATTAGTTGAACTGCTGATTTACTTTACAGAAGAAATAAGTTACTTGCAAGAAGATTTGAGAATGGCATTTGTTATAATTTTTTAAACCAAACTTTTATAGTAATTGGGTTTTTTGAACTACAGAGGAAAATGAGATCTTAAAAATTGTTAAGTCATAACTTGTTGATACAAACTGAAGCTGCTAAGGAAACCAATAAACAAGGTTGGAAAAGCTACCAGTTTTAAAAATAAAAATTCTGAGTAGAAAAAATTATGCTTGTGTAATAAATATTCAGTCAGCTTTACTGTGGGCTTTGAAAGCAGTGGTACTAGTGTGAGATGGATAGTTTATGCAATCTGCCTATATATACATAACTAAAACATTTTATGTAGCAAACTTTCTAATTTCTTATGCTTTAGATTGTTCCAGTTGCCTAACAGACTTTATTTTTCACTGTGAAAAATCATAATGTTCAATTCCTAACTTTCATTTTTCTTGTTCAGAATAGCACTGAATGGTTTCACTTTACTCTAACCAGTGGCTGGAAAATATTCTCCACCTTTCCTACAAATTAGACACCTCACTTTGCATAACTTGCAGAAGCTTTTTAATGCCCATCTCAGTTTTTTTTTTGTTTTATAGTTCCATTTGCTGGGTTGATTTTTTTTTTTTTTTTTTTTTTATTTCACTTAATTCCACTAGTAGGTTTCCTGGAAGTAAGTGGAACTTCTCTGGCCATGACTTAATAGTGAAACTTGGGGAATTTCATAGCTACGCCCCACTTCATGACTGTAGGTGAAGATAAAGTCTGACACATTTACTTTCCTTTCCTTCCAGAGTACCCTCAGCCATTTCGTTGCTATGTGCTAAGTTCAATAGGAGGGACTGAGCTTTGTAGCCTGGAAGAAAGCCTTGTAACCCTTAGGCCAGCTGCTTGATTTGGTCTGTGAGGGATTCAGGACCCCAGAGAATATTTTTGAATACTTTAGGAGAAACTATATGTTTGGAAGAGTGGCAAGGTGTGGCATTACAAGGTACTCTTGATTTCTACTGATCATCTCAAACCTGGTTTCAAGGCTGCATTCCAAAATGCTATCTTTCGTGTAGGACTGATGTGTTTGTCACTTGCTGATCTTGAGGGATCTTGCAAGTTGCAGTTGATGGCTATTCTTTATATGCCTGGTATATAACTGAGTTGAAAAATAAGTAATTTAGGTTTTACTTTACTAAGGTACAGGACTTGCCTAGCTTTCTCACTGTCCTATGTAGTTTGATGGAAAAACTGTTACAATGGCTAGCACCACTGCTGTGTATACTTTCCACTGGGTACTAAAAGTACCAAAACCCCCATTTTTAAATTATGTTATGCGAGGTTAAACTAATAATGTCACCTGAAAAAAACTAAGTACATCTTTAATAAATGGAGTTATTTTGTTTTATTATACAAATTTATGATACAGCGAAGGTAAAAGGAACACCAAACTTGAATAAACCTTGAAAAAAAGGAAGCAAATTATAACAAAAATATAAGCAATATTTTAAATATAAACACAAAGAGTCGCCTGGAAATTAATTATTAAATCCATCATGGATGAGTTCTGCCCCCACCTAATTCCCTGCGATCCACCAGTAGGATTTCCAGTAGGTAAAATTGGTTTGATTCAATCATTTCATTTATCATTTACTTTCGTCTGAATTGTATACCAGGAGTCTACGACTTCTGAAACTCTGTTTCCAGTCTTGTAGACCTGATTGACTGGTCATCCCTGACATGAAGCTTAATTACCTGTCTAATAGTTCATTAGAATTATTTTCATGCCTACAAGACAGGATCTTAACAGTTAAGAACATGGGCAGCTAGAGAAGATCATAGTCTTCTGTGTTGTCTGTCATAGGAAACTTACTTTGTTTTCAAATTCCCTGTACAGTGGGAGACAGGACAACTAAGAACTCTTGACAGGACAAAAAAGAAAAAAATACTCCTTCCCCAAGCGTCCTCTGGGATGCAACTGTCTCTTAATGCCTATGCTAATATGACATCCATGGGGAGCTTCCAAATGTCAGTAGAAGGCCTCTGTACAACCAGTAATATTTACAGATAATTTTTTTTATGTCAGTATTTCTTCTTTTAAGTCAATACATGTAGATGAATTCTAAAGCACAAAATCCATTGAGAGCTTTAGTGACATCTGATTCTGAAAACTGTACCCTCATAGTGAAATAAATGAGTAGGCTTAAACATGGATGAGTTGTTGGTGGCTGGATTCCTAAAACAAGATTAATCTTTGTTAAACTTATTGGTCTAAAATTCAGTTATGTGCTATGTCTTCATTAGAAAATGATGCAAGAAATAGGAATGAATCTGTAGAACCAAAACAATTGATTTCAGTCTGAAGAGTGGACATCTACACAATGCAAGTTTAGGGGGGGTTATTCCTGATTAACTCTAGTCTCATTCTGTCAAATAAGGGGCAAAGAAGTATTCACTTGTGATCCTGGAATGCATCTTCTGGTTTACTTTCTTCTCAGAGGAATTAATTTCACATGCTGCAAGATGACTCTCTGATGCAGATGAAAGCATTGTCCCCACTTATGATCTGGAGATTTCTTTCATAAACATGCTCCTGGCCCAAAAAACTAATGTACCCTTCATCTGAGTTAGTCATCTGAGGTTTCTTTAACAATTGATGAAGGTAAATAGGCAACTCCAGAATGTGATTTATTGGCACTTAGACACTCTCTCAGGATTGATGTCTTGAAATGTTTATTTGTTTATTGATGTAAAAGGAATCTACAATTAGTAGCTCAGGCTTCATTGTCCAAAAGCTAAAATTGTAGCTTTGGGCTAGGATCCAACCTCACTAATATATAAATGATGATCAGTCTCCTTAAAGTATCTTATTTAGTTTCTCCAAAAAAAGATCACCTTAACAGTTAAAATAAATGTATTATTCTCAAATTGGTCAACGTCATTTTCATTGATCAATCTCAGCTGTCAAGTGTTTGAGTTTTTTTAGCCAGAGCCATCTCCTAATGAATCTATTCAAAAGCTTAAATGTCTAAAGGAATCATTGTTGAGGGATTCTGTAACACATGTATAATTTCTGGAATATAGACTAAGGAGTGTAGCTTGTGATTTTTTATTAACCTATGGATTTGTATCACTAAAATGAATTTTGCAAACAAGAAAGTATATTTTTATAGTCATTTTCTTAATCTTCATACTTCTCATCTAAGGATTAGTTTGGTTTTCTTCAGGATTTCTCTTTTAAGTTCAGATTGTTCTGGGCATTAAATAACTAATAAACTAGTTGTATCGGGATTTTATATAAGCAATTTCCTGGATGAACAAAACTAAAGGATGAATTTATTTTATGTAATAATTGCCATCTGCAAGTTAGCAGTTTTATAAGCAGTTTTTGATGCTTCTTCTCTCGGCAATGGAGAGGGAAATGTTTTAGGGTAAGTCACTTCATCCCAGAACAGGTGGAATAAAGTAGCCTATAGAGGAATCTATTTTCTTAATGTAATAAAACAGATGGGGAAAGACCTTTGGAGGTCATCTGGTCCAACTCCCTGCTTAAAGTAGGGACAGCCTTAGGGCAGGTTTCACAAGGATGTCCAGCTGAGTTTTTAATATCTCCAGTATGAAGAGATACAACCTCTCTGGGTGCTTCTTTTCACTTTTTGATTACCCTCATTGTGGAAGGTTTTTTCTTACTAGTCAGATTTCCTTTATTGCAATCTGTGTCCATTGCCAATTGTCCTATCAGTCTGCACCTCTAAGAGGAATCTGACTGTATCTTCTCTATATCCTCCCTTTAAGTAGCTGTAGATCTCCCCTTAGACTTTTTTTCTTTCAGGCTTACAAACACAGTTCTCTCAGCCTCTACTCATGTATCTTGTGCTCCAGCCCCATAATCATCTTAGTGACCCTTTTGCTGAACTTGTTCCGGTATGATAATGTCTTTTCTGTGCTGAGAAGCTCAAAACTGGACAAAGTACTCCAGGTGAGTTCTCAGAAGTGCCGAATATAAATAG
Organism: Egretta garzetta; assembly: GCF_000687185.1. Taxonomy (NCBI): domain Eukaryota; kingdom Metazoa; phylum Chordata; class Aves; order Pelecaniformes; family Ardeidae; genus Egretta; species Egretta garzetta. Next base: position 2,021,882 of record NW_009260080.1, read on the forward strand.
ATAAATGGGAATACAACTACAAAGGCTCAGCAGAACATTCCCGATGATTCATCTTCATACTTGTCTCATCTTGCAGCTCCCAATATTTACTCTGAATGTTATACCCTTTTGTGTTGTATACCCCTTGTTTCTCTTAGGCTGTGTTCAGACACCTCAGAGTATTTACTTGTTATTACCTTTTAGTGCGTGCGCTAACCATGTTGGAACAAGAAGTGAATCTGTGCTGGGATGAGGCAACACCCATTTCCCTTCCTGTTTCTCTACTCTTGTTCCTATTGAAGAAAATGCATTCACAGAAGCCAAAACAGTATTAAAGGCCAGCTGAGGATCTTACAGTTCTACAATTCGCATTGTAGAAGACATGTAGCAGTAGTTATGATGCACTCAGGACACAAGTGAGGCAGGCACTCCAAGCTGAATTATTGCCTTGTATGAGATCAAACTACATTTAGTTGAATAAATTAAAGGATAAAAAGGCAGTGCCCAACAGATGGAGTTCAGGCAAGGTGGTCCGGAAGGAATACGGAGACACTACTGCTGTTGCTACAGGATACTTGTAGCACAAGACGCTACAGAGTTGCTTGTTTGCCTTTCTGATTAAATACATTCATTTCTATCTCTAGATATAGAGATAGAAAAACTGTGTAAAACAAAGCAGCTAAAAATATATCATGAGGCAGCATACAGATAATTTTTAAACCATTGTTTTAAATCCAAATCATGAAAACAATCAAAATTTTGATATAAAGGTTTAATGAAAAAAGCTTTATCTGTATACCAGGAGGGATATATTTAAGTTTAGGCCCCACCTAGAGATGTAAATTAGAAGTTTTTTCTACTACTAGAGGATCCAACTATTTTCTTGGCCAATGCTCAGCCATGCACAAGAGCAGAGAGGGAATGGGTCAGGCTCAGTGGTGTGCCTTGGGGCGCTCTGCCTTGCCAAGCTGTCTTTGCCAGGCTCTCCCACCCTGCGGTGCTTGCAGTGCCTGCTGCAAAGCCAGCGGGCTTGTTGAGGGTGAGTTTGGAGCTGCTGTGAGCTCCAGGGAGTCCTAGCTCCTGACAGCGCCATGCGTGATTTGTCTTCCATCAGCATGGTCCAAGCACCCAGGAGCTGTCTGCACGGTAGGTGCTCCTGAGTAGAAGGGAGAGACAAGTGCCATGGCGCAATCCCACATTTGAACTGCATTCACCACCATTCAGATCGGACAAAGTACCTTGAAATATTTCATGGGAGCTGCTCTGTTCTCTTTGCAGAGGTAGCTGGGGGTGATGGATATCTGGCTTCCAGGGTGGGCTCCAGGGATGACATGCTGGGAGATTGCATGGGTACGTCACGGCTTTTTACTTCCTCGGGGAGCTGCCAGCTCATAGCCCAAATACGAGTGAGGGGTCTCTTGCGGGTGTGAGAGTATAGACCTGCATGGTGTGTGCCGTGTCATGACGTGATCCCCTCGTCTGTTCTGCTGTTCAGCTATGATGGTGTCTATCACAATGTATGATGACAACTTCTCATGGGTGTTTGGTTGCAGATGTGGCTCCATCTCCTCGGCTGGATCATGTGCTGCAGCTCTCCTGGCATCCCAGGGGGTAAGTAGTCAGTCTTGCCGGACTTCACAGACCAAGCATTCGTTTTCAGCATTTCATTAGTGAGAAATCTAACTTGATCCTTTCTGCTCAGGTCCTCCAAGAGCAACATATGAAGCTAAAATAGGCAAATCTTCCCAGCGGTCATCAGAAGTCCTAAAGGAAATCCTGAAAGGTTGTATAAAGCAGCAGCATATGGTGGGTGTATAGCCCTCTTGAGCAGAAGACGGGATGCTGCGGTTTTCGATACATGTATGGACAAGCCGTAGCCTCCACAAGCAGAAAGGGATCAGTCCGAGCCTCGCTGCGCTGACACTCAACTCTCATGCCTTTGAGCCACAGAGATGGCCCAGAGTCACTGCTTCCCGTTGTGGTTCAAGCAGAGTCCCAGGGACAGCTGCTGCCCCGGTGATCCCATGACTGGCCAGAGCTGTTCTGGGCAGGTGTTGGTATCCAGCCGGCAGGGATTGTCTGTGCTCGCGCCTTGCTGCCGGTGGCCGGAGGGAAGCGTGCCCTTAGGCGGCAGAGAAGATGCACAGGCAGCTTGGGGTCGCTGAGAACCGCAGGCTTTGCCAGGGCTGCAGGCATGCCCTGGCCAGGATTGGAGCAGCCCCAGCTTCACAGCCTGGTCCAGCCCCGTCATTCTCCTTGATGCTTGAGGACTCTCAGTGACACCCCAGGGTCAGGGACAGGCAAAAGCTGGACACCCAGCTAGAGGCTGGACACCAGGCTTGAGGGCAGCTAAAATTAAGGGCTGTGCGTTCAGTCTCGGGTGGTTTAGCCGTCTGTTCCCGGCTGTGTTTTAGGCAACTTGGTTGTGGTTCTCCTCTTGTTTTGCGGGTCTGTGGGCTCTTCACTGCCACTTGTGGAAGTGCCCAGAATATGGTTGCAAGAGCTTGGGGTTCAGTCCAGTGTGTGTGTCTGTTACCCTTACTGCGTGATGGAGTTGGCAGGATGGGACGTGCTTCTCAGGAGGGCTTTTTGCTCAGCTGAACCAGCTACAGCATCTCTCTGTCCTCTCTGGAGGAAGTGCTTGGCCATCATCCTGCCGTTTGCCAAAGACACACCAAGTGCGAACAAGAAGATGACGGGCAATCTGCTCTCTCAGCAGGTCAGGATTTGGGATCTACTGGTAAACTGGAGAGTGTCTAGCTCTGAAGGCTTTTTCACACATTGTTTGGACTAGTGATGAGGCACACCCCCACATGCCCAGGCTTTGTTTCTAAGTGTTACTGATGTATTTTGCCTCCTGAAGATAGATCTTGTGTTCCTGATGAGGAGCGGTTACTTCTCATTAAACTGACCCCCTTTCTTTCTAAAGAGATGGGCGACGAGACTGTGGAGAAGGAGGGCCTTCAGGAAGGAGGCAGTCCCACAGCACCAGTCTCTGGTGACAAAACAGGCGCAATTCAGTCAACAGGCGTGCCAGGTAATTGCTGTCCCTCGGCTGCCCAGTGTCACGTATCAGAATCGCTGGGTGACTGCAGGCTTCTCCCCTGGTGCCCGCTCCTGCACATCCTATTGGTAACCAAACTATTCATACAAGAGCAAGTGTTCTCCAAGAATCCAGGAACAGCTCTCTGAGGATGACTGTCATCTCTGGGGTGTGGAGGTGATTGCCATGGCTGTGCCAGGGAGATGCTGGTAACCCTCTGTGGATGCAGGGAGATGCTCACCTGCCACCATATCCCATTCCCAGGAACTCCAGAGCTCTGCCCTTTTGGGAACAAGGCCATCTGAACCATGTTCAGTAGATGCTGGGAAATATGACCCTTAATGGAACGTACCTCCCTCAGTACCTGCATCCCAGAGCTTGCCATGAGTCCCTAGAGGCCCTAGGCACAACTGAGGGGGATCCCTTCTGTGAACTGAGGTCCAAAGGGCTTTGCTGATGGATCAGGCATGGGCTTAGAGGGAACCTGCACTGTCATTCTGCACTCCCTGTGCCTGAGCCACGCTGAGGCTTGACCTTTCTCTGATTCTTGGCAGTGATCTCCAGCCCCAGGGAAGCCCAGTACACCAGGATATATGAATTTTTTCAAAAGAATCCAGGTACTGAGCAGTTGTGCAGGGGGCCATAAGCAGGGAGACAAGTCCTGACAGCTTGGTGGCATGCCAGCAGCACCCGTGCTGGAGAAAGGGCAAAGGGGGAGAGCAAGGTTCAGGTGTCTCCTGAGAGGGCCTGACCCCCGTCCCCTCAGGGTGTGGGTGCTGGGCTGGGGGGGAGAGCTGGGGGTGGCGCTCCCTGACGCAGGTATGGTTTTCATAGAATCATAGAATGTTTTGGGTTGGAAGGGACCCCTAGAGGTCATCTAGTCCAACCCCCCTGCAGTGAGCAGGGACACCGCTAACTAGATCGGGTTGCTCAGAGCCCCATCCAACCTGGCCTTGAATGCTTCCAGGGA
>NW_009260080.1:2026322-2039743 GCF_000687185.1 Egretta garzetta
ATGCAGCCCAGAGTACGGTTGGCCTTCTGGGCTGCCAGCACACATTGCCGGCTCATGTCCAGCTTTTCATCCACCAGAGAAAGAGAGAGCCAAGGCTGTCCCCTTGTCTGGTCAGGGATGGGCAGGTGAGCCAAGTGCCAGTCTCTGCCAGGCACGCCGAGAAAGGCCAAGAGGAGGGTCTCCCGGCCCTGCAGTGCCGTGCCCAGCTTTGGTCCCCTCGGTCTGCAGGGGTCAGGTCTCCTTCCCGGCATGTGCAGAGCAGGCAGGTCAGGATGATCAGGGCTGAGCCGAGCCATGGGCAGGTGAGCAGAGCCCCAACCGAGGTCTGTGGGACACCCCGTCTTGCGCACGGAGCTCTCCATGCCCACAGCTCCCATCTGCAGCTGGGTGCCCGCACCCCACGTCACGCCCAGAGCTGCCCCACACCCACCTGGCACCGCTGCCGTGGCGGGGCATCCACAGCCCTCTCTTGTGCTTCAACCCAGCAGGCAACTGAACACCACACAGCAGATCACTCACTGCCCCCCTCCCCGCTGGAATGTGGGAAAGAATTGGGGAAAAAAAAAAAGTGACATTCGTGGCTTGAGATAAGGATGGTTTAATGGCACAGGAAAGAAAATAATAATAAATAATTAAAATAATAGAATATACAAACCAAAGGATGCACAATGCAGTTGCTCACCTCCGCCCCCTGCAATGGGACTGCTCCTCCTAGGCTAAAGGCTGACCAGAGCCTGAAGTGGTACTTAAAGCTTAGTTTTCCCTATCTTTTAGAGGTTTGTTTGTTTGGGCTTTTGTTTGTTTGTTTGTTTTAAAATAACTTTATGAATATTTCTGAATGGGTCTAATAAAGAATATATATATTGTCTAATAAGTTGAAGTGGACTGTAATATGAAACAGTCTTTCTGAATATTCTAAAACTTATATTGTACATATGTGGGAAAAGAAAGAACTCTCAGTAAACCTCAACAGGTACACTGATAATAGTCCAAATAAGGACTGCACAGCAAACAGCCCAAACTGTTTCTGCAGTATGTTCCTTTTGATATTTTGTGAAATGCTCCAGGAAATAATGTTCTCTAAACTAGTCTTCTATTGCACACCCTAGAGATAGTATGTACTGACCTAAAGATTTCTCCAAGCTATTTTTTCTTTCTACAAAGAATCCAACTTAAATACAAATCTTCTCTAGCTGCCCTGGACTGAAAAAGAAAAAGGAAACAGAGAACATTTTCTTGCTGAATAGGAACCAGGCAAAATGGTTTTTTTTTAAAACAACAGGCTGTGCTTAAATTGCATTTTCTCTAAGGCTGTGCCATCAGTGGCTGAATAGAGCTATTCCTCACATGCACCATAACTCCTAGAAACAAACTTCTGTTGGTAACAGGTTGATGTGTCATTGACAACTCCTTAAAAAGACACCAACGTGGCACTGAATTATGGTGTTAAGTCCAGATCTTAAATGAGTGCTTGCATCCAGCAGTTTTTTGTTCATCCCTTCTTTCCACTTCATCTCTCTTGCATACAATGTGCGAGCTGAAATGAATAACATGTATTAGAAAGGAAATTAGACCTTGTAAGATATTTCATCATGCTTGTTACAGTACATAGAAAACCACAAACTGTTTCTGATGGAGAACAGGTTTTCCCTGAAATGACTGGATTAAATGAGGAAAATGAAACTCAAGCTGTTGTACATATATGGAATGAACCTTATGTACAAAGGGAAAACCTCAGCCCAAGATGCTGAAACATGCAGGTGAAATCTGACATTCCCACTACAGTGAAAATTCATTGAGAATACATGACCTGCTCTAGATCAGTAGGCTTTTGTAGAGAAGTACTTCAGGAACTATCACTGTCTGTAAGAACTCATATACACAGATCAGTTTAAAAAAATTATCTTGATTCTTTGCTTCAAATGCATGTTTTTTTGTTTTTTTTTTTATTCAAGGTATACTTTCAGGTACTTGTCAGTGCTAGCAATGGAGCCTCGCTACAAGGAGTCAGTCGGTTCTGTGCTGTACCTGTGTTACTCTTAGACACTGGATAGCATACGCTATAGCAGTTAGCACCTTTCAGCTTTTCTGGATCTGTCATCACCATTACCAGAAACTACGAGATATCTCCATCTTCAGACTTCTGAAATCCATAGTTTGGCTAATTCCATAGGCTAATTTTCTTCTGGAATAGTTTTATTTACTTGACTAATTTTGTTTATTCTTTCTGATAAGTCTTCTTGCCTCCAGCCATGATACAGTTCCCAGCAGAACTGACAGTTTGATAGGATTGTGGGCAGGATATGTCTCTGTTTTTATATTCAGTCCTGTGTGTAGCACTATGCCAGGAGAATCTCTTTTACAGTTCTGCTCAGAAAATAATTTTGACACAAACAAATTGGTTTTACCCATGTTACCTTACTTTGTTTAATTTTGTATTTTTTCCTGAAGATTGCATGTTCTTACACATCTGCTCCAGATATGATTGCTATTTGACCATTTCATACTCTCCTATTTTTTTTTTCCATTTTATTGTCCAAACTGTTTGGTTTCGCATCATAATGTTGAAATTCCTTTTGGGAGTAAGATTTTGAGTAGTTTTAAAGGAAACTTTAAAACTAAGCCTGATTTTCTGTATAGGCTTTTATAACACTGTGGAAAACAATACTAAATGTCTGACTGGAGTATCTTCAGTGCTCAGCTTGCATCGATTCCTTGAAAATGGTAGCTTAGAAGTACTACAACTTGTGTAACCTTTCCTGAGGTAGAAATCTGGATGCCTCTACAATAGCTTAAATGCACATTAAAGTGGCTGATAGGTTTTCCTCAGAAATAGCTGAGATACATTTTATTGTCTTCTGTATCAGTGGACATTACAACAATCTAAGAATCACTGTAGTCAGACTAGTTAAAGTATTAATTTCTTTGCTGTGTGCTTCAGAAATAGTTTGAACTACACAGTATGAACTTTTGTGTGCATTTTTTTCTCAGGACTGGAATAACAGAAAATTCCACCAGAGGGAACCCTCATACCTTATATTGCACATTTTGTGTTTACATGAGTCTTTTGTTCCTGGATGAGTATTTTGTTTTCACAGAAAATTTTTGGCTTTTCAATCTATGTGAAAATTATGGAATAAAATACTGGACTCAAAATAGCATGTAACATGTAAAAAGAGTGTTTAGGGGTTTTCCTTGTCTTTGGACAAATTGAAAATAACAGAAGACAAAGGGTGCTGTACTAGGGAAATATAATCTATAGCATCAAAAAAAAATCTCAAAGGCTATCAGTTGTATAAATAAAATACAAAAACTTCTTTACCTACCCACTGGTCAGACCATTCTTCTTTTTTTGCATGTTTTCATGTCTGAAATCTAGAACCTACATTTTAAGCATCAATTTTAACAGGTGGCCCTAGGAATTTACATTGGTCCCACCTCTTCCAGCTGTGACAAGACTCCATGTTTGGTTTTAGCACCGCAGACGAGTCAAGTTGTCTAGGTAACAACCTATTCCCATAGCTTTACTGAGAATATTTTAAGTATTTTCTCATATTCTTTCCAACCTTTTTTAATCAGATAAAAGTAGGGCCTGTGGAGACACTAAAGATATTGCCGTAAACCCAAATTACATAACATCTTTCTATTGATTTATATGTAATTTTAGTAACTGTCTACAAGCTTCTTTGTATACTGTATTTTGACTACACTGGTGCTTGTGTTCGGTGCAGGAAAAGACTAATATGAGGCCTATAGGATGCTCAGACATTTTGCAGCTCTTTTGTGCTGTTTCACCAGTACAGATAAACCCTAAATATACTGGCTGCATCACTGGAATTCTTCCAGTCGTGCTATCAAGCGCTCAGTCCTTGGGCCTGTCCAGATGCTGACCTTGTGTTTTCTAGGTGGTCCAGCCTGAAGTTCAGTAGCAGAGCATGTGCACATGCGCATGCAAGCATACACAATATGCGCAGAATAGAGAGCACGCTTGCACAGAAAATAAGTAGAAATAAAGTTTAATGGGGAGGCTAGGTACAGGGCTTGGCCCCGCAGCCGTACTGACCTGCAGCCTGCTTACCTATGGCCTGTCCCTCCTCCTCTTCAATTTTCCATGTCTTTTCCTCTCCAATGCACCTTGATCCCTGCCACTACCTTTGTCCTTTTCCATAAACACCATGTAAGTAAGCTCTAGACATTCCTACAATCCCCTCAAAATGCCCCGTAATAAGTCTCATGCAGTCCCACAAGCCTCCTCTATTTGAGGAAGCCCATAAGATGTTTGGTCTTTTCTGTGAGACCCCTAATCATGTTGTTTGCCTTCGTATCAGTTACAAAGTGCTAGCTGACCCTTTCAGCAGCTGAGCAGATGGGTCCCAAATGGCCCATAGGGCAGTGAGAGTTCTGGTCCTTGCTGTTGTCTTGGTTATCTGCTGCTCCTTCAGGTTTGTGTACCTCTGTCTTCGATGTATAACTTTTTCTGCTCCTTGTCTTTGTCTCCTATGCTGAATAGCCGTTAACTAAATAACTGTCTGAACCATATATCCTTACAATCCAGATGATAACCTTACATTGTGCATTTTACCCATATATGCACTGCAGAAGAAACTCCCTGACTGATTTCTTTGTCATCATCACAAGGAGGATGCTCAGAGTCTCAAAGAAATAATAAAAATTCTGCAGTCCATCAGGTTGTATGAAATAAAATGAAGAAATCATACATCCAGGGGTAGTTGGTTGATTTAGGCATTCACAGAAGCATTAGCTGCTGCTTTTCAGTCTGCATAGTGAGTGAGAGAGTTTCTGTATCTGGCACTGTGGTTTTACATGTTCCTTTTGCATTCTATGCCACAAAATGAAAAAAAAACCCTTTAGCCTTAGTCCAAGAGACAACAACAAAGGGAAAAGTATGAACTGGCAAATAAATGTTAATGCATTATGTGTAGAATTATCTGAGAAAATAGAGCAGGAAGAGGATTGAAGAGGCCATCTGTTCCATCCCATTGCCCCAACCCAGGCTTGACTCCATTTGAACCATTCCTTCGCAGCAGCCTGGTTAACTTGTAATTAAAAAGCTCAAATTACAAAGCTATTGTACAGCCTCCCCATCTGATCTATTCCAATCTCAACTATTCTTTTCAGCAGAAAGTTTCTCATACGTTCTGAAGTAAATCTCCCTTAATTCAGTTTTAAATAAATTATAACCCACCAGCCTCTTACTCTGTTGCAGAATTAGTGCTGCTATTTAGATTGTTGATGTGAAAGTATCCACACCGATGCTGTGAAGGGAAGGCTGAGCTCTTGTAATCTTTGACAAAAGATTTAAGTAGCAGAAAGCTGTATCAAGACCAAAAAAAAAAAAAAAGATAGGAGAGAGTGATTCTACTCGATTGATGCAATTGGATTTTAATTCTAACCCTGGCATCTAAAGAAAGAGAGCTTACGTAATCGTTTTATTAGTTTGTCTGTCACTCTGCTAAATTCAAAATCTTGTAATGCAAAAAAGAAACACACCTTATAAGTAAAGCCAAGAATTTCTTGTTGGTATAATTGAAATCTCAACAGAATAATCAAAAGAATTGTTATATCTAATTAATGCAGAAAAAAGGAAAAAAAATAAAGAATATTGCTACAAAAAGATCTCAGTAGTAATAATATGCTTTAAATTGTTATGCACTCCCATTCACCCCCCTTCTGGGTCCTGGATCAATGGGTCCAGTCTTTCTTACAAAGAAGGCAGGGAGAAGGGATTGCAGAAAGTTTCAGTATCCCACGTTCTTTGCTGGGAGGACTGATGGTGGTGATGGAGTTTCTTTCCCTTTGCCAGGGAAGTATCATGTTGATAGTTTCTTCTTCACTCTGGGTTCAGTTTGGACTGTTATCATGTTTTATGACACATATTTGCACCCTGTTCTTTGTTAATGTCTGTGACATCATATTACATCCAAGTTTTCTATGGGATGCTTTTTCTTTGTTTGTTACCCCTAAACCCAGTTTTGTCCAGCTCCATATGTCCATTTCTTTAGCTGACCACTGATGAATAGCCTACATCCCTGAGGTCTCCAATGCTACCCTGTGGCTTCTTTCTTACCACCCCTGTGCCTGTACTCCCCTACACTGTCTACACTGTGTCCACTGCTGTCATACCATCCCTGTGCTGCTCTGCTGCTCATCATTATGCCAGAGTGGTAAATATTTCACTGTGCACAGAGGAATTACTTGTTACTCTATCTATAGAAAAGCTAGGGTTGTACCATCAAAAGATAGGCAAAAATAAAACTAATTAGGCTTAGCAACCTGTTCAAGTAGAAAAATTGCTGTTACATCTAAACAAGCTAAAACAAAAGTCCAGGCAGGCCAAGTTCAAACAAAGCCTGCTGAGCCTCAGCCCTGGGACCTTGAGAAGCCAGCTCAAGGCCTGTAGCCTGTTACTAGCAATGGCAGTGATACATTTATGGGGCTGCTGGGCTACAAAGACCTTCCCTTACAAACTTTTGAATTTCAACTTGAAGGTTAGAAATTCAGAAACATGACAAGATAGAAGAGTACCAATAATACCCAGTGGGAAAAGGATTATATCGGAGGTATAAAAGTATGTGTCCTCCTTAGCCTGCCAGGTGACCACCCAGCCCACGTGTGCTTGCCAGGCATTCAGCGTGTGCACAGCTCTGAACCGGCCTCCGGGTGCGTAGAAGCCAGCGAGGCAGAGACAAAAGCAAGTGCTTTGTGTAAGTGTCAATACAGTTTGGAGAACTGGAGGTAGGTTACTTGAGCTACTGCGACGAGAAGGGGACGTAGGAAATCATATGCTTATCACGGGATACTGGGCTGTAATGGCTTTCATTGAAAGCATGTATAGTGTGAAACTGAGATACAAAATCACCTTCTGCCTGAGGAAACCCAGCAGTAGCTTTAAAAAAATTTTTTTTTACTGAGAACATTTTTCACAGTGCTTTGTTGCTTGCCTCTGGGGTGGCTACATCAGCCATCCCAAATACAATTCCAGGTACTGATTACAGCAGCATCTGATTGCTTCATCATCATCAATATACTTGGTTTTTACATAATTCCTGTGATAGAGAGAAGTGCTATTATTCTGATTTTAGGGACGGGTTTCTTAATCATAGCTCCTCAAAGATACTGCAGGAGGGTAACTAGCTGCCATCCCAAAGAAAATAGTTACTTAGAGACTTTTGACTTGTCTAAAGTCATGTGGAAACTGAACCCAGATTCTACATCCCATGTTATGCAATAAATCTCTTCTTACCACACACAAAGACCTCTCTTCTTATTTTTTTTCATTTTCAGAGGAGCTGTACTTCTTGGGTTTTCTCCTGTCCTTGATTGCATGGGCACTGCTAGGAGAAAGAATTTACACAGCTCCATACAAAGGATAATAAAATTTACGGTTGTCAAATCTTTCCTCATGTAATGGACTATCATGAGACTTGGTTTGGTACGTTCCTATTTTTTTTTCTCAAGACTATGGAAAAAACCCCTTTGTTCAGTGTAAGAAGGCAGTATGAATGACACTAGAAGCTGGATCCTCCATCAAGCCCTTCCTCTGAAATTAGCAAACTGCTAATGAGCTGTTCCAGATTTAAGGAAACATGTTCTTTTACAGATTTTTGCATTTTCTTTTTCATAATTAATCTGAGCTCTTCCATGGCACTTATCACTTTGTTGCCAATGTTTGGTAGTATTTCCACTTTCTGTCATATCTCTAGTTGCCCCCATATCCTACAGCTGCTGTCCAGGCGCTGCCTAGGCATACATGCCGTCTTTAGCTCTGGGTTGCATGTGTGGATTGTTTGAAAGATATATTTTGAACTCATGATCTCATGCATCTCATGCATAGAAGTCTTTCCTTCTACAAGGATATTCAACTTTTCTCTCTTCAAGCCACTGATTTTTTATAAAGCTTGCAGGCTCTTTATATCTTTTAGGCCTCTTCTCCCTGCCCAATGTGTTTTAAATTACTTTGAAATGATTATCAGAGGACTGCCACATGGACAGATGGACCGACATACAATCACATAAGCCTCATTTTCTGAAGCAAGGAAGAAGCAAGCGATGCTTTAAAAGAAAAAACAAACCACAGAAAAAAAACTCCAAAAGAATATCCATAAGAAAAGAGCAGTATTTTTTTTATAGCTTTTCATCTAGCACATCTTGCATTGTGCCATAGATAGAAAGACAATGTTTATCAAGGTAAGTGAAATTAGCCTTGCAAAAATTCTGTTCTAAATCCTCTTAAGCCTGCAGTGGTATTTCTAAAACTCACTTGAATCATTAAGAATCAAAATCTTTCCTAAAGTTGTAAACAATCTTTTCCCCTTATTCCCTCCACCTCTCACAGCGTCATACCCTTGAGCAGATAAAACTTAGGTACTTGATCTGGGAGTTGAAATTCCTTGCCTCTCATACCCATTTTTACCATTTTTCAGTTACAATGGCATTTGTGTTTTATGAAGCTCTGAAACTTCACTATTTCAACAAGTACAGGGAAATACTGACTTCATAAAATTCCCAGACTGGTACACAAAGAAACAGGAAAGGCCAATAAGACAGAAATGTGTTACCTAAAGGCAAGTCGGATTCTCAAATACATTTTCTCTCTCTCTCTCTCTCTCTCACACACACATCCACACACACATTCATCACAAACTCAGGATCTGTAGACTATGACTATCAAGGAGCACTATGATCTAAAGAACCTCAGTATGCTGGCTGAAAACTCCCGTGAGGCTAAGTAATTGTTAACATAAAAGAGGTCATGATATATATATGGCTACTGAGAGGATTGTACCATTCAAGTGCACAGGCATATTTTGCCAAAGCAAATTTTGCAACTGAAAATTATAATTTTACACAGCTGAAATTTTCTGCTAGGGAAAAAGTATTCATTTCCAGATACTTTTTATTTTCTAAGGGGAAAATGTAAATGTAATAATTTTGCTTTGACTTTCTTGTTCTGATTCAGAATATTTTTCAGCTTGTTGAACTGAGCCAATGCATTTAATTATGAGTCCATTTGAGAAAACAATTGCAAAATACATGAATCAATTGCATTGCTCTGTCAGCAAACTGCCTTTGAGCTGCTATAAACTGTGCTTCCAGACTGGCTCTGTTGGCCAGTCTTTCTGGAGAAGGATAGCTGAAGTAATGCACACAGATAGCATTCTGAGTTGCATGATGCTCAATAAAAGATGTAAATAAGCATAGAAAAAAGTGCGACATGGAACTTCCAACTAAAATTCAGATAAAGTGCCAATATGGAGCAGGTAATTATGTTATGTAACAGACTCAAAATGAATAATTCCAAGCCAATCCAAATAAACGAAGCAAGGCCTTTTTTTTTTTTTTTCTGAAACTGAATAATACAGATTTGCCTGGGGAGGTACTCAATTAGGAGAAATGAAAATCAGTCTGCCACTTTGTTTAGCATGGCCATTTAATAATCTGACCACTTAACTGTGCTATATAAAGTTGCCTCTTATGTTGATTTCATCTGTAACTTCGCAATACATGTTCTCTAAGGGAGAAGATGTCACCTGGATGGCTGGCATCACTAAAATAAAATGGAGTAAAAAAAAAAGAAGAAAAATCATTAAAAATCAAAGAGAAGAGATGAATAGTGGTTAAATTTTGATATAATAACTGCTATGAGAAAGGAAAAATATTACATTACTATTTGGTGGGTTAAGAATTGAATGTATGAAACTGATCCTATGTTATCATCACCTGGAGCCTCAGCCTGAGATATTGAGCAAAATGAGTATGTAACCATCACTGGAAATTAATGGAACTTAATTCATACCCATTGGTTTTAAAGATTCAGTGTATGTGATGTAGGTGGACACTAGAGGGAAGCACTTAACTGAGCTATAGCAGTTTGAGGCGCTGAAGACAAACCCAGATCAGCCGCTGCATTGATGGGCTCTTTTTCAGTTAATGGTAACATTAAAATTTTTCAGGGAGAAAACACAATTAGTGGACTAAGGAAATGAGTGTAGGTTATAAGGCTTATTCTTCCTGTAATGGATATAAATGTACTCTAAAACTTCAGTTACTGTTACGGATCATGGACAACCAAGCAAATTATATATTAAACTAATCACAGGTAATGCTTATATGTCACGGTTTCATCTTTTCTTCCTTTCTCCTGCAATTGATGTTTCCTAATTTAAACTTGTTCCTCCTTTAGTACAAGTAAAAGGAAGAAAATCTTTAGGGTCTTATTCACTACCTTCTGTAGTTTTTATTTCTGGCCTGACATGGTAAAGGGAAGTCTTGTCTAAAGAAGCTTTTTTACTTTGTGCCAGAGTTAATGACTATAACATATTGGATCTCATGCACAATTCATGAGAGCTGATTTAGCATTAATGCAGGTGCACAGAATGGCTGGAGCTGTTCACCTGCTCTCCCTGATGGAGGCAAAATGCTGCCGTGATTTCTAATGAGGACAAACTGGAAGAATGAATCAAGGAGATAAAATATATAATGTATATATAAACGTGGCTTAAAATGCATTGTAAATGATTTGTACATAGGTAGTCAAATACCTTTCCCTAGTGGCAGGCTAATCTTCTAGTCAGTGCTAAAACACAAGGCTAGATTGCCGTCCTGTTGGCAGCCCTCTAAAGCAAATTGGGACTTGATCCTTCTGCCAGTGGAATCATTGGCAGGCAATCATATGCACAATATGCTGCTTCAAATGCAATCAGAGAAATGTGCGTTTGACTTAACTGGGTAAAACTCTTCACCTGATAATCACCTGCGAACTTATAATTGCTTGGTATCTTGTCACTTCTCTAACTAATTTTCTTGTAAAATATGGAAGGAAATTCTAGCAAAGTAAGATTCTTTATCCCCATGCTTATTGAAAATAGATTTTGGTCTTTTGGTTCCAGTAGCCTTCAAAACTGCTATCAAAATTGGTTTTCTTTTAAACTGATATTATTATAGAGTTACTGCATTTATAGGAATTAAATTATTTTCTTCCAAAATTAAAATTGATGGGCATTTACCATTCCGAAATGCTGCAAGCCTGTATAAAGTGCTCAGTCACTATTTCCTGTTAGTTTCACATTTCAGCTTTTTAGCTTTTGCCTCACTGGGGAAATACATTAACAGGGAAAAGTAGGACTAAGTACTTGGAGTCTATATGGTTTGCTTAGACTAGAAGTGTAACTTTTAGATGCTAATATTAAGTAGAATTCCATTCAGTAAAGAAGGCTTGGGGGGATCTTATCAATGTACATAAATACCTGAAGGTAGGGTGTAAAGAATACAGAAGCAGGCCCAGTGACAGGACTAGAGGCAATGGGCACCAGCTGAAACACAGGAGATTCAAAGGGAACCTCAGGCGACGCTTTTTCACTGTGAAGGTGACCGAGTACTGGCACAGGGTGCCCAGGGAGGTGGTGGAGTCTCCATCCGTGGAATTATTCAAAAGCTGTCTGGACATGGTCCTGAGCAACCTGCTCTGGCTGCCCTTCTGATGAGTAGCAGAGTTGGACTACACTCTCATGAGAGGTCCCTGCCAACCTCACCTATACTGTGATTCTGAGATTCTGTGAAATGTACTAGCTGTAATAAATCATCACATAGGAACTATTTATAGGTATATTTAGATAAGAAAAATGCACAGTATTTTAAAGTGTAACATATGTATGTAATATTAGAGAATGGTAAATTTCAATAGCAAAGAGCTAATTATTCCTTCTCAAATTTCATATAAAAGTGGTTTGCATGGTATTAAAATTTTCATTTTAAAATGAAAAAGTTATACGCCATTTGGGATGAATTTTGAAACTCTTGCTATAGGTTAGTAGGGTCTTTTTACTCCAGACTCAATTGTTTGTAATGTTTGTCCTCCTGGCTACCAGATAGCAATTCGAAGCTTTTCTGACAGATAAAATTTAGAAGCTAATTCACCTATCAGTGCCTACAGAGTTCTATGCCACTGGTTTCATAGAAACTTGCATTTGATGCTGTCAGTTATTTAAAACGAGCAAGTAGATGAAAAGATTCACATACCATCCATAAGCCACATTATAGAAACTATCTTAAAGCTATCAGGTAGCTTTTTTATCTGTCTGGAGTATGCCTTGATGTACCTTTGACAACTAACATTTTGTACTGTGCAATAGATGATGCTACAGACCTATAGAGGTCTGCACAGTCTTCCAGAGAGCACAGATTTGTACCAAGAGTGTGCCCATGGTATGCCATGTGTGCTACTGTACTGACAGCTTGTCATTGCAATTGTGCCTGCCAGCCACCATAGCAGGGTTCTACTCTAGGTTTCTGCATAACCTGAAAGATAGATTCCTTTATGAAAGTACTTTTTATTAATAGTGCTACAGCTTGAGCTGGGTGCCTCTGAAGAGGGACCCCAAACAAAGAAATCCCTGGGCAATTATACCCCTACAATCTAAGTTCCCCACCCTTCACACAATAGTTCGGACCAATAGTACTATTAAGGGCTGGGGTCTTTTTGCTTTTTTATTGGTTTGATTGGTTTGTTTCATTACTAAGCAGTTGCAAAATGGTCATCTTCTACAACGTCACATCCTGGCCGATTCTGTAGTTAGCTATTTGGCATGTTGTGATATGGTTGTTACAGTTCATATACCATGATCTATAGGCTTTGACTACTCTATTAATGTTTAAGCTGCTAGCTTTATCTACTCTAGCTGTTACTAATGTTCAGCCTGCTGGCTCCAAGTTTCAACTAACTTTTTTCTACCACAAGCTGTAGAGGCGTCAGGGAAGGTAGAACAAGACAGAAGTTTCTCACAAGAGAAGACACTATTTATTGGAAAGTCTAATGGATCCAGACGATGTTAAAGCATTGTTGTAGCAACACCTAGACATGTTTAATACAGAAGGCAGTGTGCATATATACACACTGGTGCTCAGGTGTGGTAGATCTAACTTAATCTTCATGATCTACATGTCGCACATACAGCAGGACATATTAATAACATTACTACTGGGACCATGATTTCCATTATCTCTGCAACATTTTCTTGGGCGAAAAAAACAGGTGTGAAGACACAAGATGATATCACCAATTTGTGGGTTCTGAGCAATTTCTGAAATCTTTATTTCAGATTACCGCTTCATTTCCTTTCCTATCAATTTAACTTCTAATTCCATTTTACTTTTCTTCCATCTCTTAGTTTCCTTCTGTACAATAAGAACTTAGTCAACCAAACACATGCAGCTGTAATAGTGTATGCTGTGACCAGTCTGGTAGCCTGAAAGTAAGTCCTGGGCAGCCTGGTCTGTTGTGAAAGACTAAGAGGGAATTTACAGTGTTTTCTACAGCCAGGAGAGTAAAGGACTAGCTTAAATGTCAGGCTCTGGTTTATGCACCAAAAGTTTCAGGACACTATGTCACACCTAGGGGAAAC
>NW_009260080.1:2039779-2046839 GCF_000687185.1 Egretta garzetta
TTTCTCTTGATATCCAGTGCATAAATCAAGTTTCAAGTTTGAGGTTTCAAACTGAGATGCAATTAAATAACCATTGTGTATGTAATTCTTTCTAGTGCTCAATATGGCAATCAAATCAAGGTAATAAATTCAAGTAAATTAAAGTAGCATTTCAATCCATAAAGAATGAGACTTCAAAGCCTAGATAACAGAGTGATAGTACTGGAATTACATTAGGGATCACCCAACTAAGGGTCCTGAGACTGTATTGCATAGGCAATGCTGCGCCCATATTATGCTGAGGAAAATTCTATGGATAGCCTAAAATCCAAAAGTCACTGTCTATTTTAGGGTTGACTGAATAGACCTCTAGGTTTCACTGAATTTATCTGATTAGATCTCTATTGATTGTAATGGGAACTTAGCTTGCATGCAAACATCTAAATTTGTCTTAATCTGTGAGCTGTACCAATCAGGATAACTATGTTGTAATAAAAAGACACACAAGATAGCTTGGGTAAGTCCAATCTGATTTTACAGCAACATAGAATTTCACTCAGAATAATATCCTGCCATGAAGGGTGCCTACAGTATAGTATATTGGAGACCTGCAGTAATTTACTTTGGGTAATAAAAGTTTTAGCATTGACTTGAATGGGATGTTATTTGGTAACCAAGCTGTTTACCAAACTGTGCTATGCAACCTTGATGCAAAAAGTATTTATTCCTTGTGCGTTACTGCTAGGGATACAGAATGAATTCGGCTGGTGAAATCCTGGCCACTTTGATGAAAGAATGACATAGTATAATGACATTATAATAGTCTTTATTTCATTTTTTATTGTGCAATATTGCTTCATTTGCTTGCATGGACTTTGAACGTGACTAAGGTCATGCAGTGACACATAGCTCATTACTGTGTCTGGCTTCTGTTAAATCATAATTTATAGTACATTAAAATAGTCAAAGTTATTCTTGCCTTAAATGTGCAACATTACAGTTACTGCCAAAACATTTCTTCTGCAACCGTGCTTGTTTTTAGTAACCTTTCTGAATAACTTCTCTTTATTACCTTCTCTGTTATTAATTAAAAGAAGGCTCCAGGAAGACCTTATAGCAGCCTTCCAGTGCTTGAAGGGGGCCTACAAGAAAGCTGGAGAGGGACTTTTTACAAGGGCATGTAGTGATAGGACAAGGGGTAATGGCTTTATACTGAAAGAAGGTAGATTTAGATTAGGTATAAGGAAAAAATTCTTCACTATGAGGTTGGTGAGGTACCGGAACAGGTTGCCCAGAGATGTTGTGGAGGCTCCATCCCTGGAAGTGTTGAAGGCCAGGTTGGATGGGGCTTTGACCTGGTCTTCCACTGAAGGTGTCCCTGACCATGGCAGGGGGTTGGAATGACTCTATGATTCTGTGATTCTACGAATGTGTTTATATTTCAGTTCTAAGCCATTAGTAATGTAATTTTTTTTTTGTGAGGCAGAACTGTAAGCAGTTTTGAAAATTGACTAAATACCCCTCTCTCTTATTTTTTACTCTGTAACAAAATGCTTTCTCTTTTATTCAGGGATTTTACCTTGGAGATTAATTTGGCCTTTCACTGAACTTATGAATGTAAAAACATTCTTGTAAGGTGTCACGAAAATTAAAAAGTAATCAATTTAGAGATATGCTCCTTTAGTGATCCTCAGTCAGTCCTTCTGTGTTTTATATTAACAATAACCAATTTCAGGTAACTCTCCTAAATTTCATAATTCGTATTGTCTTTACTTTCTTGCAAATTAAATAAAAAATAAACAAAATATCTTTTAAGATATAATCTTAAAAGCAGCGGGTTTGGCTAGGACATAATTTAGATTAGTTTGGAATTCTCCAAATTTTACTTTCAGTAGGTTCTTATCTGTTTCATTACTGATGATAGGATCACACTACATTCCCAGACTTGACTGGAGGGACCATAGGTGGCCACTATCAACAGAGAGTTAGGCAAAATCCTTGCAGAATTCTGACACTAGGCAAGCACGAGTGGCTGGGAAAGGTGTGTGCGTTATCATCTGCAATCTAGACTGGTATTCTAGCTCTTGAATGTTCAAATTTTCTGGGCAGTATTACTAGCAACCAACTAGTAATTAGTGATTCAATTAATCTTCTATTAAAAAGGATTATGGTTCAGTCTAAAATGACCTCTGTTTTTCAACTGTGGGTTTTGGCATTTTTTTATACATTTAGCAATATACTTCAGAATATGCTTTTCCAGGTGTAAATTTTTGCAGAGTTTTTATATTATTCTTTTTTATATTATTACCATTATCCTCTGGTAACCTGCCCATGAAATGTATATTCACTGTCACCTCCCTAGTATGTCTGGAGATATACTGTGAGGCATTGAATTTTTCTTTTATACCACCATGAAGAATAATTTGTTTGTTTGTTTGTTTGTTTTAAATCTCATGGCCTATTCACATAGCTGGTAAGAATAATTTTCTAACCTAAAATGATACCAATGACAGTTAAAATCATTATTAACTACCTGTGTGGTGTTATGCCAAGAGGCACATCTGATACTGGGGTTCGTTCCTGTTACATCCTGCGTAAGAAAGTGACAGTTTCTTGTTTAAAGACTACACAGTAAATATACAAACCAGACAGGATGGGAAGCAGAGCGCTGGTACAAAAAGATGGAAGATGGGAGTCACCATGAGTAAATATAGATGTCTGAAAGGTACAGGTATTGCCTAATAGATGCCATCAATAGAGTAATGAAGTCTAAAATAGCATTCTTGATATTTTATAGCATTTTGATTTCCGGAGCCATATAGCAGGTTAGCAGGAAAGCCAAGCGCAGATTCTAAGAATAGGAGTCTCCTCATCTTCCTTAAGATGTACATAACATTGACAGCTATTTCTGAACCTCCCTTTATATTCACTGTAGAGAAATAGAACTTTTTGGGATTCAATCCATCTGTTGTATTTACAATGTCTATTTTAGAGTTAGAGGAATTCTGTCTTAGACTTCATAGTCTATAGTGACTAGATTTCTACTGATTATACATGGAGACTGGGGTGACTCAGACAAAGAGAAGACCTCTGCATTTAGTCTGATGAATTCCACCCTAAGTCTTTTGACTAAAGACTCTGGACTCTGGCCTCTCTGGACCATGAAATCATTCTGAATAAGAAGATAAAGCAAATCTAAGTAACTGCTGTGCATTCCAGAATAAGTTCAAATAAATCTTTTCCTCTTCACTTAGTTATGCCAAATATGCCTGCTTTGAAATTCTGGAGACACCTGACTCAACTGACTGTTTTGTATACTCGTTATGAACACTGTTCTGAACCACCCTATTATCCCAGGCAAGGCACAGGATTTCAGAGTGGACCATCACACAGGTACATTATTTACAGTCTCACATTATCTTATTGGCATATAAACTACTCCAATAAACCAGTGTCTAGTGAAGGAGGTCCCAAATTATCAGATATATGCATAGTTTCAGTTACTGAGTTCTTATAAAAATCCCTTCAACCAGAAAAGAGTTCCAGGGATTCTAACTTGTAATTTGTATTCCCATTATATTTAATAACTCTTTATACAATCCATCTAGGTCAGTTTAAATGAATGCCTTGTTGCTACTTAGATGATTATGGGTTGCAATTCATTTAACGTGCCCAATGATTCATGTTTAATTTATTGAATTTAATGCAGTATCTGAGTGACCTATGCATGTGTAGTGCTTTAAATGCATGCACACCAGCACACACGGCCCTTTGCAGCATTTTGCTTAAGTAATCAGCTTATCAATGTGTTAGAGTTTGAGATACCGTGTGACTCTTTATGCCACTGTTTAATTTAATGCTGCTTGCAGTAATGAGTCTGGGTTGACTGGTTACCTCTCAAGAGCTCCGTGGCTTTTATGCCAGCAGTAATGGTTCAAAATGTGTCCAGTTCTATGATTTGTTACCTGGGCGTCTGGCAAGAACCGCTGACTTGTGTTTGCATCTCATTGGTTTTTTGTGTTGGGAAACTAATTAATGAGTGCCCTTTGTTTACAGTTGGAGGTATGAATCTTCCTTCAATACCTGACAAGTCAAATGGCATTTACAAGTAATAATATCTTTTGTAGAAATTATCTTTCTGTATGATAAGGCTCTGTAGGATATACCTGTATGATTCTCTGAGTCTTTTGTAGTGAAGTTTTTCATTAATGTGAGGAGAGTGGAGACTGCCTCAGGGAAATCTGAGCTCTCTCAAAATCCAGAAGTTCAGGTCATTACTTTTGGCAGACCTATATTTTTATGCTGCCTATTAGCCTATTCTGTGTTCTGTTCCTGATAAAAGACTGTGCTTTCAGTTCTCATCATGATCCTGAATCCTTGCAAGACAGGGGCAATGAAATTACTGAGGAAAAATGCTGTTGGCCTGCTGAAATCCACATTACCAGCAATGTTTTTTACCTTAACCACATTCCTTTCCTATCTCTATACCACAATACCCAAGTTGGTGCTTGATAACTGTGATATCAAGTAAGCGGAAATTCATATGACATTCTTATCACCCAGTTCTTGTCTCTACATGACCAAATTCTTCTTTTTGCATTCACCAAATCCTGTGATTTTTTTGTTATATGCATTTTCCCGGGTTTTAAGTCCTTATAAGTAGGATAACTGAGGAGGACCTCATTGTAATCAGCTTTATTTCTGACTTCTGTTGAAGTACCTCAGAAAAAAAGAGTTCAGAAACTAGTTATCTGCAAGATTTTGGATTCTAAACAGTGAAATATAGTTCAATGTACTTTTTCTTGCCAAATAGTTCCCAAGTAAATATCAATGTGCACCGTAGTGACTACTGAGATGTACTAGTTTTAATTTCCTGTTAACAAATAGACCCCAAATCCCCAAGGGGCAATGGTAATTCCCTACTCTGAATTGCTACTCTGAATTCCCTACTCTGAATTATACCCTGTAGTGGGTCAGAAAATATTAAGGACAAAGTATTTTGGTTGACTGTCAGCACATCAAAAACATTCAAATGTACGCTAGAAAGATCCTAGATCAGAATTTGTGGGGTTATTTTTAATTAAATTTAATGCAAATATATTTATTGGCCCCATAAATATTTAGAAGTTCTAAAGCTAAGATATCAACTTTATAGGAGAAGAATTTGCTGGCATAGCAAACTTTTGCATTGAATGCTAGTTTATTTCCAGGATCCTTGGAACAGTTGTCTAGCAGAAGTAAAATGGCATAGTTCCATCACTGGAGTTATGATTAATGACAACTGATATGCCAACCCTTGACTTGTATTTATTTCTATTGGTGTCTATTTGTTTTAGAAACATTTCAAATGCTTTACGCATTCATCTAAAGTCAAACTGAAGCAGCATAAACCTATAACCAGCTACCTATCCATAATCCAAGCTTGAAATGACTCCCTAGTCTTTAGATGTAACGACTTTGAGAAAAAAAGTGGGTTGCCTTGTAGAAAACACCTAGAAGATAAAAACAAACAAAAAAAAGTCCTGTTGCCTTAAATATATAACGTAGTTAAATGATGCGAGGGTAACAGCCACATTTAGTGTCATTAATGCTCTTAATAACATTGTAATTGATGTTAAATCAGAAACATGTCTCTGTACAAGTTGATTTTGGTGCCATTTTGCAATCTTGTTCATTTCTCTCAAGGAAAAGCAGGTTTATGGTCACATGTCTCCAGGGCATGCCTCTTGCCCACTTTATACAGATTTGTCAGCTGTTCCCCTACAATGTCTTGCTGACTCTCCTGTCATTCCTACATCTGGGTTCTGCAGATCTTGGGGTTCCATGTAAATATAGGGAAGGATTTAGGCAAATCCTTAATAAATACAATAACAGTGAGCTAGATACTATGGCAATTGACTGGAAAACCCCAGTAATTTCTTCACTATTTTTCTGTGCTTTAAGATCTAGGAAGTTGAGCTAATCAGGACTAACCATAATGGATTTGCATCTACTCTATGTAGACTGCCATCCAAAGACTAACATTAAAATGCTTTTGGATGTGAAACATCCTACCTAAAATTTGAAATAGGTGGCTCCATTTCAGTTGTGATGTTCATACCTCTTTTTGACCCTAGAAAAAGTTTGGACAGTCCTCTTCCTCTGAGACTGAGAAATAGAATAGTTCCCTAATGGATGTAATAATGCCCTGTACCCCGTATCCAGATGGTTCACTGACAAGCAAGTAGGGGCTACAGCCCAGCACCTATCCAGTAACTGGAGTACTACGTTGCTACCTGGCTGTCTGGATAACATCACTTGCTATTCTGTAGATTTCCTGTAGTGTCTAGGACAAGTTCCTTAATTAACTGATATTCTATTTTACATTTATAAAATGAAGACAGTAGTTGTAATGGTATTGGGGAATAAATGCATTACAGATTTTGTATGTCTCAGCTACTATGGTAATAGAAGCAATATAATTTCCATAGAGGATCGATTTTTGCTTTGTTTTGCAATATGATTTATGACAAATCCATGACTGAACCTGATCTTTAGAAATATCTTTGAAGCATATTGTACCATTTTTTTCTGCCAGCTCTTGTGAGAATCCTGGGTTAGTTACATTCTGCCTGTATCGCAGCTAATGGAGAGTTTATTGTCTTAAATGCATCTTCATTGGCAACAGGGCTTCCAGTCTGAGTTTCCTGGCAGCAGCCTGCTGATTTCAGAAATGATATATTTCTATTGGTGGAAGAGATGCTGCTCTAATTGCCTTTTTTGATGATGTCAATATATATATTACATGTAGCTGTTAAATTGCTCAGCAACTTTTAGTAATATATATCCTGTGAGATGTCACTTTCATTTCATGCTACACAGCTTCTCTTTCTTCCTTTAACTCTGCACAATAGCTTAGTTCCCTGTTCGCCTCTATGTGCTGAGGTTGTGTGATCAGAACAACAGTAGATGCAATCAAACTCACAATTAGACTGTGATTCACATTATGTAAAAGATTCATCATGCCAATTGATGTGAAATGACATGCGGTCTCTAGGCAGTGATTGCACAAGGCTTTAATCTCTCCACACTCTGAACCCTG
>NW_009260080.1:2046851-2091160 GCF_000687185.1 Egretta garzetta
CTTTCCATGATTTCATTATGAAGAATATAACAATGAAGCCTTTTTCTGCTACTTCTTTTAAATGCTAGGGTGTGCTGATTACACAGTTAGCATCCTGCATGTAGTTGACCTTTTGGGTAGAAATGGTATGAGACTAGTAGGTGTCTTACAGAAGACAGATGAAATTTTTTTATTCTTTATCCTAACTCTATCCTATCTCTTACTCTATCCTGTTTCTTTCCCTTCTTGGCCGACTGGGACAATCACTTGGAAATTTTTCAAAGACAAGTGCATATGGGTTTCTTGTAGGAGCTCAATCCAAGAAGCAGGCATTTTTGTAATTTCTAAGATGAACAAGCATCTTGGATGAGGTGGCTCTTTTAAACGTCGATTTTCAGGAAATGGGATTCCTAACTGTAACCTACATCTTCATGTTATCTATTGTAGACTTTGAAAATTAGGCTCTTTATATGGGCATCTGTGAAAGACTGCAAGTATCACTCCAGATCTCTGATCCAAGCAGTGAGTGACCAGTGTATGTGTGTATATCAAAAGCGAGATGTGGAGGAAAACCATAACTCCACATAATGGTTACTGATTGGAAACTGTGCAGTGACTGGACAGGCAGGGGTTTTCCAGCCTTGAATTCTAAGTAGAAGTGGATTTGTCTTTAATGCCTGTGAATGACAAGGAATACATAGATGCTAATGTGCATGACTAAACTCTCTTTCAAAGAACGGAGTATGACTGAGTGGCACTCATTTTTCATTTGTGAGTAACTTATCTAGATGAAAAATCCTTTGAGACATGTATATCAAAATAAAAAATCAGAAATATGTAAATGGTTATGTCTTTGGTCAATAATTGAAAACATTCATTTCCAGAACTGTAAAAAATGAGTCTTTGGCTATTTTGGAATTCACGCTGTGTCCTATTTCATTAAGCAGGAAATGCAGATAATTAAGGATCAGCCATAAGCTGTAGTCATTGACTTCTGATAGAATACTTTGAACCTATTTGTGCTCAGAGTTCTTTTAATTAACTACTTTTTCTACAGGATCAAAGAGATCTGGAGCCAAAACCCACTGACAGCAGGCAATCAGATAAAGCTCAAACAAAAAATTATATTCTGTGGTTGGAAATCCCATTTTTCTACTCACACAAATGCTGAAGGACAACAGCTGTGTTCCCCAAGAAGAGTTACAACCCTGTGGAAGATGTTCTGGAGACTTCCTGAAGTCCAACAGGGACTTCGCTGTTGTTACTGTTTCTAACACTACTGAAAAATGTGTTCAGCTGCTGTAAATATGAAGGGCATTATAAAACTATAATGCAGATGAATTTTTCATGAGAGCAAGTTGGGGTTTCAAGTTCTAGTCTTTTGAGCACTAGGAGTAAAAACTGATATTTACTAGGCAAAATCTATATATTTCCTGTTGATTCGATGAAATTTAGTGTATCTCATGGGAAGAAATAATAAAACTCAGTCATTGCTCCCTGAAAAATCTCAATATTGGGTTCCTACATATTTGCTGTTTATTTTTCTACCAATATAGCTAGTTGATTAATTACTTAGGACTGGGATAACAAGGCTAAGGAAAACACCAGTGGTTCCCTGAGCAAATATGGTGCACAAATTCAATAATTCACAAAAACCCAATGGTCTGGTTTCTCAGAAGTAGTAAATATGCAGAAATACCTCACATATACCTTCAATTATTATTTTGTTGTTTTCAGATGGTGTAGCTATACAAGAAATTGGATGCTTTTCATTACTTTTGTTCATTGCTTTTGGAAACTGTTTAGTTGGATAATGTTTGATTTTAATTAATACAGACACTAAAAGTCAATGAGGAGCTGAAAATTCTCTGAAGCACTTTTGCAGAGCAGTATCTAGATCGTTTAACTTTAAATGTCATATTGCCATTTTTTATTCTGCCACAACTAGACTAACAACAAAACTTTGTGTGCAGAAATAGAAATGGGAGGTGATGTCTTAGGGGGCAGGCAGATGGTTGTTAGAACTCTGTGACTTGGCAGGTTGCTTGTGGTCTACGTCCCATGTGGAAATGGTGGACGAGACTCAAAGTCTTTCAGATATGAACATCTTCCTCCTAATGCTCCTTCCTGCAGTATTTTATTAGCATATTACCTCTAGCTTCTTGACAGAGATGGTATGCGCATAAGAAATATAAGGTTTTTTAAAAAAAGAGAGAAAATAAATAATTATGAAAAATCAGTACTTATATAGTACAAGTAAGCCTGATCAAAATATTTTCTCTCTTTGCATTCTTGAAACAAAAATCAGATGTTGTACTCAGAAGCTATGTATTTTTTAACATTTTATACTTAACCCACACTATAGACTTGGTGTTGGCTGATTTTTGACCCCCAATGACATGGTGGTTTGAGCTTACAGAAAATCAGCTCATCTACCCTGGAGAGAGTCTTATGATTCAATTCAGAAAAACACTTAGGCACATGCTCAACTTAAGCATTAGATATGACTCTTGAAGTCTATGAAACTAATCTGGTAACAAGAACTTAAGTACTTCATATATTTGGATAAGGAGCACAGAGAACATGAGATAAAAGATAAAAGGAATAATTTTGGAGAGCTTCACTAGTGTCTAGCGAATGATCCTCAAAAAACCCCAGTATTTGCCTGCTGCAGAATCTGTGGTTTGGCCTCCTCGACTATGTGCAATGCCATGTGACAAAATTTGTATCATGACTCCTGTTGTGAGCTGAAAGCAGCATAGCTTCATAAGCTCAATGCTGTTCCCAGGCTTATATATTTCATTTTCCAATTCTGGTCTTCAGCAAGGGAGGAAATAGGATAACTGCTGACATAGACAGACTTAGGAGAGACTAATCAATCTATTTAACATATGTAGATATTGCACTGGTAACATTTAAATGACCAAAATCTATCCCAAAGGCCATTTATAAGGAGACATTCAGCTGGCCATTCAATTTTGATAGATGCAATTTTTTTTTTCTAAATGAGCTTGACGTTCATTATAATAGCAACATATGCCCATGGTAACAGTGTTGAGGGCCATGTGCCAGCCTTCCTTTGTTGCTCCTGATTGAACACTGGAACCCTGGCTATGCTCACGTTGTTTCCAGCTAGGACTGCAGATGTTAATTTTGCTCTTCTACTCACCGAGCAATAGGTATGTCCAATTATACCTACCACTAACTAGAGTCTTTACGCACCTAGAATTTATTTCTTAATTAGAACAAATCTACAGGTGGAAACTGAGTTTAGAGAATAATTTTTCAGATGTGAACATATAGTATTAATTATTACTTTCCCCTCTCTATTTACCTGTGATTTGTCCTTTTTTTTTCTCTCTGTTGATTCACAGTGTTGCACCATCACTTTGCAAGGGTCTATCTCTAGATACATAGCATTACCAAGAGAAAATTTTTTTGTTTTAGCATTCCTTCGGGAAGAAATTAGAGATAGACATTTAGAAATTTAAACTTAAATTTAGAAATGCTGTAATTCACTAAGGGTCTGTGTAGCAGAGTAATGTCTTCAGAGTTTTGGCATAACTCAGTAGGATGCTTTCAACAACCTTTGCCTCTAACCCTAGCAGGTTTAAAGCTGGTGAAGTCAGCAGAGTACTTGAAGGAGTAACAGCTGGTGGTATGGGAGCCTCTGGGGAGTCACTTGCAGTTGCATCCAAATAGCACCTTAGGAATCAAGTGGGTGTTACGTACTGACACATTGAACTTGGAGTATGACACCCAGCAGCAGGAGTTTCTGGACTTGTGCCATGGCTCTGGGTGCACCAGCAGACCCTACAACCACTTCCCCAATCCTAGCAGTTTAGCTGACAGTCTTCAAGGCCTTCTCAGATATGGTGCTACTGTGTAAACTTGGATCAGACTTCTGTGAAATGAGCTGTGTGAGGAGGATCCATAAGCACTCTCATCTGGGATCTTCACCCATGCAACACGTGCCCTTGGCTCAGGAGCTGCATTTAGGCTCACGCTTGGTCTTTGTCTGGGCTATGCTGTAAGTATGCCTGCTCCTGGCCTTGCACCTTGTTGATCCCAACCTTGCCTTGCTGACTTGCCTTGTCTTGACTGCAGGCCTGCCTCATCCCTAAGGACTTGTCTGGAGGTGACTAGACTGGTTGATGATGATGATTATCATCAGACCTGATGCTCTTCCTGTTTGCGTCTTGCGGGACACTAACCCTGCCTGGTTTGCCACCACCTTTGGCTTCTGGCTCACCTTCCCTTTGGAGCAGCCCACACTTGCTGCTAAGTGACAATATAAGATTAATAAACCGTATTTCAATGAACTTAAATTAGTCCCTCCTACAGTTAATTCTCTGATGTATATTTTATAATTTTCAATTTTTTAGATTTTTACTCTTTCCTGTACAGAGCTCTTCCTTGTTTTGCCTTGATCCATTTAAATGACTTGGAGGTTTATGTGGACATTTTAAAATACATAAATAATGACCATATTAGTGGTTTCCAAATTCCTTGTACTCTCACTAGCTGCAGTGTCTCACTCCATTTTTTCCCTTGTTGCTGGTAGGCCTTTCCACCTTAACAAACACCAAAACTTACCACAATGGCACAATAGAAATACCATGCAGCAGCTGTAGCTTGCAATTCCCTTTTTGTTCTACTTTAGAACTGGGCAAAATAGTAGTTGCATGTATTTATTTAAATTAATTTTGGTTAGAATATGCTGATTCATCAAAATATGCTTGTGATTAACAGCCAGTTTTGCTGATTCTCTTCACTATAAGCTTTTAAAACAGAGTATTTGCTATTGATTTCACATGAGGTAATTCTTAATGGAAACAGCTGAAGAAAATACTACACTATGACAGCAGGTAAATAGAAAGAAAAAAAAACAGCAGAAAGAGAAATGAAAGAAATTAAGGAAAATGAATGAAAAACGAAGGAAATTTTAATTAGTGCTTGCTGAAGGCAACTTTAGTAATACTCCAAACTCATGGCAAAGCCTTGCTAATATAAAATAGCTCCACAGAAATGCATTTCCTAACAGCTGTGCCCAGCTGAGATGCAGCAACAACTATAAAAGGGGCTGAGATTCATGTAAAATTTCTGCATTCTGCATCTTAAGGATGGAATATTTAAATTTTCAGATTCTTTTGTTGCCAGTGCTAAAATATTTCTCCCAATTCAGTCTATTTTCCTGCCAGATATGTTCTGAAATTCTGAAAATAGAAAATAGCAGGCTTTTTTCTTAAGAGTATGTTGATGCTATGTGTAAAAAAAACCCCAAACCCCCAAAACTCAAGAAAAACAAACCCCTAAACTTGTATGGGAAAAGAATATTTTTTATTTTAGATTTTCCCCCAGCTGGGATGAGAGAAATTGTTCTACCAGTTTATTAAAGTTTTAATAATGTGAAATGAATAGAAAGAGAATATTACCTTTGTTTCGTCAAAGAGTTAATATTATATGTTACCCATACATCCTTCTCTAAAATAAAGTAGGTAATAAATATATTTCCCTTGTGCTACCGGTATTCCTGAGTGTAATGAGTGAAGGAAAGATGAAGGGAGGTATTTGGAAAGGAGGGTTCACTTTGATTTGTAGGTACCACATCACGAATCTGTCTGTTCTTTACACTTGACTCTGAGCAGGCTGTCTGAGTGCTGAAATACACTCCATGAGCATTTGAAAACAGCATGTAACAACCTGCTTGCCGGAGTTGCAAACTGGGTGTTCTGCAGAGTGCTGGAGGCTAGAAAATCCATGCAAACAAACAAAATCCAAACATTTTTGCTAACGAACAACCCCCAGCCTCAAACATTGCTTGTGCATTACTCTCACTTTCCTACTTTTCTTATTCTTCTTTACCAATTTATGTTTCATTTGCTTTTCCTGTACTTCAAATTTAGGCATCTTACAGCCTTTATAATGTTTAATTTTATGGAATTCTAATATTGGTCTTGAATTGGATCATAAACTTTGCTTGACCAAATTTTGAAACTAAATCCAGACCAGCACTGGATGGATGCCAATATTCAGCCACTAACTTTCTAGGCTCATATTTAGATTTAATTGTGTGTGTTTAACCAATGGCAATTTCAACTATTTCTGCTGAATGTACGCAAAACTGCCAACCTGAGCTGTGCAAAAATAACTAATTGACTATGCAGAAAGCGCAGAGTACAGTGTAGACACGGCTCTGGATCCAGTCTATGAAAGGAATGGGAGAGATTTTTTTCTTTAAAATAAATAGTATTTTCTCTCAAAACGCTATTGTATGTCTTCTTATGTATATATCTAGACTTAACCTTTAAGGGAGAGAGATATTTTGAAATTTCTTCTAAGGGCTGTGGTAAAAGACCTTTAAAGAATTTTGTTTCTGTCTTTCTTTCCACTCAGCTGTCTGTACTCACACATCTGCCACAGGTTATGTCTCCGTAAGAGGGGTGGCAGAAAGGAGTTTGTCTGTGTGCCTCAGGACCTTTCCACGCTGCATCGCAGCACAGACCCTTGATAAAAGTGGGACTGAAGGCATCTGACTGTGCTAGAGCTCCTGCAGCTCAGGCACATACTTACCTCTGACAACTCTGCAACTCAGGCAGTGTCCTCCAGGATAGTTTTGGAACAGACATGGGTGGTAATTTCTTAAACTGTTGCAACAAGAGTCACTAGAGCTCATCTTCCATGTTATTAAATATTAATTATATACATATACACACAGAGATATGCACACAGAGTTAATTCATCCCTTGTGTAATGCTGTATGTTTAAAAGACAAAGAAGCAGTGTTGGTTTTCTGTTTCTAGTAAATCAACATCTTTGTCCTTAGAGATAGCTATTTTGGTATGATATTAGAATCAAACATGGTTTATAGTCACACTTTTTTATTTCACTCAAGTAGATATCTATTTGCATGAAAGAATTTAGATTTCGATGTCATACCAATTATATATGCATATACAAAACTTCTGTGAAAAAATCAGGCATCTAGCTCAAAAAATGTGTCCACCTATGGCTAAGCAAGTATTGTTTATAACAACACTTAGTACTCTGTATGTGCCATGGGCACAGGTGATTTCAAGGGAAAAAAATTCTGAATTTTGATGATATAAGTAGCAGCAAGACTGGATATTACTATGACCCTCTGATGCTTTTAACTTTTTTATTTTTTCTTCAAAACAATTATTTTCAGAACAATTAAGTTCATTTAATTATGTTTGCAAAATATTTTCGTTTTACTATCCATACCGGGTAATTTTGAAAGGGAATATTATGAGTTAAATGATGTGAAAAAGTACTAAATGCTTTATAAACAAAAAAAGAAGGGAAAGAAATTTTCTTCTTTTCCTGGTTTAATAAGAATTGTACCAAATAATTAAAAAAAAAGATAGTAGATTTGCTATTATTGCACAGGCCTTACTGTACCGCTTTCTCACTGCTTTTGTCTGTTTGAAGAGCTGAGATGAACAATTTACTTTTTTTTAAGAAAGGGACAGCTTTGGTAGTTTCATCATGATATGATACTGCACAACATCAAAACCACTTCTTGCTTGAACACCCATTTTTAATTAGTAATTTAAATATTTTTTCTTTATTTTATATTTTTATTTGAATATTTTAATTTTTTTAAGTGTTCAAGTATATGTGGGGCTGATGAAGCCGCTGACAGATAAGCAGAAGGAAGGCAAGACCTGGGTCTTTACAGTTCTATTCCAGGCCCTTCCCTCCCTGCAAGCCCTCTGGATCTGCCAGTCCTGGGCCTCCCTTGAACTGACCATTTCTGATTCACGCATGGAAGAATCTCCTGTAATAAATCAATATACAGATACAGTATTTATATGCATTTACCTGCCATAGTGCCAATTCTTCTTTCTGTTTTTATGCCGTATTATAACGTGTGAACAAATACAGGGTTTTTAGGGTTTCTGAACTCTGAGGCCGTCCTGTACTGTGGTGTGTTGTTATAGTTATTTTCCCTAAGTAAGCTTTCCTATTAAGCAGGCTAGATCGTTCATGAAGATTTCTTGACCACAGAGTGCCAGACAAAGAGGAACATCCTTCTCCAGTGTGTCCTCCCTGACATTCCCTTTTCATGGACTAGTTGTTGCACCCAAGTAAGTAAAACTTGCTAACGGACCATTGTGCTAGTGCCACTTTCCTGACTTAGACTGGTTGAGCCTACCTGATGCTATGTTGTTCCATGTGGCCATAATAGTCCAGATCTCTCCACTTCTTCATTCCCTAACAGGAATGTCATGGTCCTCTGTCAGTCACAGGCACAATACAAGTAGAGGGTTTTTGACCCTGATAGTTGATTTTTCAGAAACACGGGGATCTAATGAATCAGTTACTGTGACCCCCTAGTGGTTTTAGATTTTTTTTCCTTCAAACTGTTTTTTTTTTTTTTTTTTTATGAACTACTTGTTATTCAAATATCAGATTGTAGAAAGCTTTGCTTTACTCAGAAGACTGGTTGATTCACAGGGCCCTGATTCTGGTATCATTTCCTACTTATTCATGATAGTAAGACATTGCCAGGACAGCTAAGATAAAGATTCTAAACTATGTAGTTGTTCAAGCTGATTAAGTATTTGGGCAAAATGTTCATTTTAGATACTTTTCCTAGCATGACCTCTCTCTTCTAGTTCTCTATTTTTCTTGTTGACAGAGCTTTGTGACTTAGGAGCATGGAATAAATTAAATTGTTGGCCAACATTCAACCAACAAATTGAAGCTTATGCTCAGTATGAAGAGTACTGAAGTCCATGTATCAAGCCTACCTCATTGTTAATATGGACAGCATAAACTAAACCCAAATTAAGTCACACTTTAAAACTAGCAACATCACTTGAACGAAACAACTTTTATTGTGTTTTCTGTTTGGTTGCACAAGTCAGCAAGATTGCATAAGGTAGTTTAACACAAAGTAGGTACCCCTGGTGAAATCCTGCTGACACCTTTGATCATAATCCCACAGCTTTCAAGTGGCAATTTAGCCCAGAAGTCTATGTAATAAAATGTGTTGTAGCTTTCCCCTGTAGCAGAAAGTGACAGTATTCTTAAAAGTTGCAACAGTTAGCAGTTTACTGGCCTTATTGTACTTCATGGGTGGTGTACCTATGTAGAAGTATAGTGGGTATTTTTTTGCACCCAATAGCTGATTAGGCAGGAACCACTCATACAAATAGAGAAGATTTGCTTAGACTTTCATTGCCATAGGGGAAAACATATAGTGGGACTGCAGCACTGTTACAAACTACCCAAGAAGCAGTTTTTATCTAGTTCTTGGTTTTTACAAACTATTGTGATCTGATCAGTTCCCCAGAGTAAGGATTTTTTTCTTCTCTTTTTCTCCCCTCTTCACTAGACAGATGCATCAACAAACGGTAGGAGGGCTGGCTCATCTCCACTGATAATAGCATGCAGGATAATTTTGCCATGTGACTCACTTTCTTCTTTGACTCTAAAAGACATTTGAAAAAAGAGAGGCATTAATTTAAATAGATTTTCCATAAACAGGATTTACTAAAAAAGATAAAATCCTTGCTTTAATCTCATCTTTAAAAAGTACAGGAAAGAAAAAGCCTGCTATGATGTTCCAGCATTTTAAAATGTTATTGAAGAATGAAAATATTCTCTTAGTGAGTAAATGGAACATATTTGGGGAAATGTATTTGCAGTGAAGAATTTTTACCTCCGTGCACATCACTGCTTTCTTAGTCTGTCAAGGAAAAATAATGCTTTTTGTTACCTCCTGCTCTTTTATAGCTAGACCCTCATCTAACCTTGACTGGGGTCATGGCATGGAATGAATTGATAAGACATACTTCATTTAGGATTAAACAACAACGAGACTGACAGAGCCTGGAGGGGTTTGCAGTCCTAATGGAGAGTTTATCAGCACTCTTATGGAGGAAAAACAATATGACTTGGATTAGTTGCTTCCTATGTGCCGGTCACACAAGACAAATGTACCCAGCAGGCTAATCTAATGTGCTCTCCCAACATTTTAAAGAACATCAAAGGTGTTAAGTACGTGAAACAGGGAAGTATTCTTAGCTGATTCTTAGTGGAACACGTTATTCCACTTTCTGATCTCCCTTACTTTGTTGTTCTTTTGTTAATCTGTGGAGGTTCTCCTATGGTCCAATGGATTCTGTTACATTTGCTGTGGCATGGGAAACTTCATTCAGTTTCCCTTCTAGCAGCCTGGCTCCAAACTGAGTATCTTGTTGTATGTAACATAAACAGTTTGTTGGCCATACACTTCACATGTATTTCAGGAGGTCAGGAAGATGCTTGATCCCATTTCTAGTGTCAAAGAAAAAAGAAATTCTAAGATCTGACTGGCACTCCACATGTCAGAATATTTGCTGTAAATGGAAAGCAAAATCTTGAACACAAATAATGCAAGCAGCTACATGGAACTCTGCACTTCTGGTGTCTATCCATTTTAGTTTTCTCCACTAGCAGCATAGATTTCTGATTACTGTTAATATCACTATTTATACATATCATATCAGATTAAAAGCAAAAGCAAAAGCCAACTTTAAAACTGTGGCCCAAAATAATTAATGAGTCAGAATAATCTGTCTGTAGGTGAATCTCCATGAATCACCATGCTATAGAGTTACCTGTCTGTGATCTCTCTCTCCTGACTTGTGTCCATGCATTCATTGCCTTGCACACCACCAGTTAGTGCAGGCCAAAACCAAGCCAGGAAGCTTGCTAGCAGTTTAAAACTGCTGATCATGACCTGTCCATGCATTAGTTTGTGTTCTGGTCTTGTTCAGTTTACTGGTGTAAATGGAGGCTACAAATTTTGCTTTCCTTGCCGTATGCTTACCTCTTCCTAAAGGAGAGATGCAGACTTGGCACTCAGGGCCTTTTTGTAGAGCACAGAGAGAGAGGAATATATCCTTTAGACCAAAGGGCAGGGATGGACTGGAGATAGTTCTGTTCTTCACATAGTCAGTAAACCCAGATGTGAAATGATATCTTTTGCTATATCACCCTTAAAACTCGCCTTCTTAAAATTTAACCTGCTACTTTCTAGTGAAGATCTTGAACTGTATAAGAAATCGAAGTCTACCAAAAATAGGTTTTCTTCCAATAGTTTTTGCCAGACCATGAAGAAATATTTCATAAATCTTATCCAAAAAATAGTGTATACCATTACCTCCAGCAGCTGGATTTAATCATGGGTGGTGTCAACATCCATAGAGTCCTGTATCCAGGTACCTCCAGAATTTTGCGATCCAAATATGACACTAATTGCATTTAGATGTCTGTAAGGGTGAATGTTGCTGCAGAGCTGATTTCATTAATATTCTTCTGTTTTTTAGGGATCTGACTTCTGCTGTGTTGTTCTCCAACACTCATTGGATTTCTTAAAAATTCAAACATAGTGCTACAAGCAATCACCCCACTATTATTCTTCTTAGAAAAACAGATCAATGGCTTAAGAATGTAAAAGGAATAAAGTACATTTTCTTTCTTTTTTTTTCATGCATTGATGATTTGATTCTTTTCCAAACTTTCAAACTTTCCTTTGTTTTACATTATTTCTTTCGCTTGCTCATAAACTGTTTTTCCAGCGAGAGACTAGGACACTCCCAGAATGTGACATCCGGTATTTTTATTTGCTTTGGTTGCAGTTCTCAGTACATTATTTATACAACTTTGTAGTAGGTTATAAACCTGTGAAAGCCTGACTCTGATTTTTTACCATGTGTTTTGAACAACACCAGCATCCTGAGAACTTTTTAGGATCTAATTTTGTACACATTATTTCAACGAGTTTTTTTTCTATTAGCTGTAAGTAATCATTTCCTCCCTCTTCCCTTTTCACTGGCTGCAACAGTGCCTTATTTTATTTTCCAAGACTTCTTTTGGCTTGCACGTATGTGTTTGGTAACACACATGTATGAATTTTCAAATGTGGATAACAAAAAGGAGGGACCTGTATTGGAGATTAACATCGCTTCCAAATTCTAGAGAACTATGTTTTGAGAGTAAGTCCTTTTCAAGAATTTTCCCCTGCATATCCTTGCTGTAACAAATGGCTGTCTCTGTGTTTCATTACATGATTTAGGTGACTCGTGAGCATCCAGTCTAGAAGTCTTGACCTAGAATTTTCTCAGATCTTAGGGAATAAAAAATGTCACTTTTAACTGGCATTTATGGTGGGAACTGGAAGATGCCAATTATAGCAGCATACCAACACCAAGAGCCAGGGGAATACATCATAATGGTATATATGCATTTTGATTTTATGCTGTCTACATTACATGAAAATTTTAAGGGATATATTATAAACTGTGGCACTTATTTAGAAGCAGCACACCTGTTTTAATCAATTTCATAAAACTTATTTCTCCTATGAACAGTGTTCTTTTAACAACAGCCTTAAAACTACTTGTGCCCTTATCCATTATTTAGATTGCAATTTCAATACATGGCAATGAAACTGTTCTCTAGCAATCTGTGAAATTAAGAGAGTATGTTTTTACTGGAGGACTTTTCAGCAGACTGATCTAAATCCTACTGAGCTTATCGGGAATGTTTCCCTTATTCTTACTCAGGGTAGAACTGCAACATGAAAGGAATTTACTATTAAAAAAGGAATTGCCTGTATAACATGTTTGTAATTAACCGTACCATAAGATTCATTTTA
The DNA here is from genome assembly GCF_000687185.1 of Egretta garzetta. NCBI lineage: Eukaryota > Metazoa > Chordata > Aves > Pelecaniformes > Ardeidae > Egretta > Egretta garzetta. The sequence goes on from NW_009260080.1 coordinate 2,059,504, forward strand.
ATGATTTTCATGAATTTATGATAAAATTCCTAGCTTTGCCACAGATATCTTTTGCAACCTTGAACAAATCATTCAAACTGCTTACTTTATTCTCCTATCTGTAAAATGGGGAAAATACTTCCTTTGTCCCAATTTTGTAATATTTTGTTTATTAATGCTTCAAATTCTTCAAGTCCATTATGTGTTTGTACAGGGCGTAGAGTAATGGAGCTTCACTGATGATTGTGGCTTCCACAGAAATTCATAACTGAAATATATAAGAGAAGCAACAGGTCTATTCTCTAGCCTAGGTGGCATTTCAATATAGTAACCCCTTTTCTTACATGCCTATCATATAACTGAAAATGATGAGTCTTTCCAAAGTCTACTCGTAGATTTCAGTGGGTTAGCTCTGATAAGATCTTTACAAGCCCTTCCACAGACGATGTATCTCCTTCATTTAATTTTCCAGACATGTACATTTTATGGTGATAAACTCATAACCAAGATTAAATGACTTGAGCTTGACTGAATAAAGTCACAGTCCTACCTTTTCTAGGAACTCGGGAGCTCCCAGGGTTTCTGCATACTTAGTTTTCATTAATTCTAATATAGCTCTTTCTGTTAATGCAGTTTTGCTGACCATTTCCTAAAGAACTTGATCACTCACCTACTTCTTTATTTTCTGTCACGGTATTTTTCACGGAACTGTGCTTGATAACATAAAGTATATCTTCAGCGCCTTTCCCTTTTTCTGCTGACCTACAAATGGATTAGATGAGCATGTAGGATGTATATTTTGATTGATCTTTCCTCAAATATATGAATATATATTTGAGGTGAATATATGCTGATGGGCAATTCTCCCTTTCATAGATCTTGCAGTGTAATCTTTGCAATATAAACATGGAGGTGAATATATGCTGATGGGCAATTCTCCCTTAGGGTGAATTTAACAATGTGTTTTGGCTGATCTAACATCTCACTCCTGTGCTAGTGCCTGGCTATTGCCCTCTCCCCTACTCCTAGGCACAGACTCCCACTTCTTCCCTTGCACCATTCCTGGTGCTCGTCAGGTTCCTGGAGGAGCTGAGTCTGCTCACTAAGCCAGCAGAGAACCAACACATGGCAATTTAAATATAGTCATTTTGAGGCATCTGCTTACTGAGATCAGCCAAATTACTGTACTAAACAGTGGTGAGATATTAGGTCATCTCAGTAATGCAATGAATACCTTTAGAAAATTCTGACATAGATTTTCTTCATTATTTTTCAGGCAAGAGTAAGAGGGACATCCTGGCCAACAGTATGTAGCTGTGGCCACAACACTAAAACTGTTATCTTTGGTTTATTTGAAGTCTCACCCTAAAGGCTGACAACTGAGGGTATAAAAGTTATTCTTCCAATTCAAGAAATATGTGAATATGAGTAAAATACATGTTTTTTGCTTTCTCTCAGTGACTTGTGGGTAAACAGATGTACATTTCCCAATGTAATGACTATAAGTGGTTTTTGGAAAAGGTATGAGCTCAAAGCAAAAGCAAATTATTTCATTCACTCTAACTAGTCTTGAACTGGATTTAAAAAGTTTCAGATATTTATTGTTTGTCACAAATATAATAAGTTCCTAATTCAACATCAGTGAGCAATGTACTTAAAGTTTCTTTTGCTTATAACTGTCAGTGGTTTAGTGATATTTAGTCATCTGTTTATGGTATTTTCCTAGAGAAAAAAAGATTTAGGCAACAGCTTGAATGCTTTGTAGAATAGGACCTATCCACTACAACCAAGTGAAAGTAATGCACTGACTGTTTCTCTTAAAGAAGGCTTTGCTAAAACTGAAATGGGTTTTTAGTCAAATGGAGTTCAAAAATATTCACCCTTCTAATGTTGGTAGGTAAAGTGCTTTCTTAATGGCCTGCCAATTAATGATGAAAGTTAATTTTGAAGTATTTTATGAGTCAGTGAGAAACGAAAAAGATGTTATGGCAAATTATTTTAAACCTTAGAAGTAGTACTGGTTGCTAAAGCTAATTCTCTGATAATTTTTATTTACATTTTCATAAAAATCCCTTGACATACTGCAATTTTTGACCTGTGTTTCTGAGGGATATTAATGATTCATCTGAACAAACAAATGGGGTGAATACTAGTAGGCAATCTAATAAACAGTATTTGAAAAATTCCATGTTTCTTCTAATTCTTATGAAACAGAAATAAAGATAAGTATGGTATAAAATAAAAAGGACAAAACTTTGTATCTTTGGGAAGGTTTCTCCCTGATTAGCTGGAAAGAAATCATAGTGTGTTTTGTTTGTTTTCTTGAGGAAGCCAGACCTAAAAAAGAAGTTATTCCATTAATTAAAATTTTTGTGTGTGTGTGTACAAAGCTTCTAAGCTTTTTTAAAACAATTTTTATTTCAGCTGTGTATGAAGTTGCACAAAGGTAACAAAATGCATCTTTGCTATCTTTACAGTTAAGGAAATAGATGTTGCGGAGGAGTTGTAGTGTTTCTTACTTCCATCAGAGGGTACTAGAAACATGCCTAAAATGTACTTTTTTGGCTTCACCTGCAAAGAAATGGATGTTTCTTTCAGTTTGGAATTTTCTGATCATTTCCAGTGTTTATAAATTCTGTATACCATCATATATATTTGCCTTGCTGAAAACATGAGTGGTTTATGTAGCCTCATTAAAAACATTTGAAAAAAAGTTTAGCAAACATTCTCTTTTCCTTGTAAATATTCACTGGATATTCCCTTTTAAAAAGGAGTCTTGTTCTAAAACTTCCATATGTAAAATGACAACGTGGATGGAGGTAAAAAATGTTCCTTATGTACTGAACATCTTAGACATCTTGGCAGTCAAAATATGCTTTCTCTGTAGGAAGCAATTCTGTGAGCAGAGACAGAGCTTGAGAACCTGAAGTGGAATACTCAATATATCTTGTAAAAACATGTTTTATAGAAAAGCAGCAGTCATCTGCCAGTGACTGGCTGCCCTTGGGACAGATGCTCTTCGGTACATGAGCTGCTGGCCTCTGGGTGCTGCTCCTGCGCCGGCGTCGCCCTGCCCCAGGAGCGGGTGCTCTGGTGCGCTTCAAAGAGTTGTTCAGGTTCAGCCACCTGGTTTGCTCTTCTTTGTACTTATTTTCACATTATTTTCCCATTGGCTTTTTATTCATGTGACTACTTGAAGACAGGTGATTCTCTGTGTGGACAGTGGCCGTTTGTACACCAAAAGCATTACTCATGTGCAAGAAGGACATATTTAATATTTGATTTATCTCTTTTTTTAGTGACAAACTTTGCTCTGTTTACAGTTTGTCATCCAGGCACAAATGATGCCATGGACCTTTGATGACCACAGATAAGAAGGAACAAGAAGTGAGCATGGGGAGAAAAGTGTTCACAGGGCCTGGAAGGCAGGGCCTGTCCCAGCCCCAGCGAGGAGCAGGGCAGCTGGTGGGCATTGGGGCAGCCCCAGCCCCAGGCATCGGGCATGTCCTCTGGGGCATGGCCGGGCCAGCCCAGGCTGGGAGGTTGGCCCATGGGTGGGCTCAGCTCTGCAGGGCCCACGGCCAGGCAGGGCAGGGCTGTGGGGAGCTTGAGGCTGGCAGCAGGGACTGACAGCCCTTGGGGGGCTGAAATGGGGTCCAGGGCTATGGGTGGGGTGGGGGAAGCCCCAGGGGGCTGGGCAGGCACAGGGAGGCCCATGGGTGCCTTTAGCCCTGACAACCAACAGCAAAAAAAGTCATGGTTTCTGATACAGAAAGGGCTAAGCCAAAATAGGATGGTAGCTTGAGGAAGTGTATTTGAGATGGTCGCTGAAGGTACGGCTCAGACATTCTCGCACCTCCAACCTTCATCCTCTTCTCCTTGGGCAGCAGTGTCCATGCTGTCTGAGTTGTGCTGGCAGCCTGCAAACAGGCTGGTCCTCAGTAGTAATATAAATAAAATTTTAGGGTCTAGGATTAACACACATAACTACAACAGTATTCACATGGTAAGAGTTCCGTTTGTTTATTCAGAGTTGCTAATAAGAAAATGTTTACTTTTTATCAGAAGAATGTAGGTGAGATTAAGTGTAGTAGTCTGTCCATACTATTATAATTTTCTGGCAAATCAGGTACTATTTGTTGTTCCACAATGAACATAAAATGAGAATAAACTCTGGTTTTATGTGGTCTGGCTAATTTAAGAGAAATAGTCTTCTGCCCACTCTTGACTGACATAAAATATGCACCCATTTGTGATTCTGCCTCAGAAAAGCCTGGGATTAAAGATCATTGACTATGTTGTCAAGTGTCGGAACAGGCTGCCTAGGGAAATGGTTGAGTCCCCATCCCTGGAGGTATTTAAAAGAGAGTAGATGTGGTACTTAGGGACATGGTTTAGTGGTAGACTTGGCAGTGCTAGGTTAATGGTTGGACTTGATGATCTTAAAGGTCTTTTCTAACCTAAACAATTCCATGGTTCTATGTCAAACCTTCAAATTGTATCATAGATAGTCTTATAACATTGTGGTCTGCTGATAATCTGTTGTAGTGGGACATTTCATAGAATCATAAAATCATAGAATCATCTAGGTTGGAAAAGACCTTTAAGATCATCAAGTCCAACCATTAACCTAGCACTGCCAAGTCTACCACTAAACCATGTCCCTAAGTACCTCATCTATCCTTCTTTTAAATACCTCCAGGGATGCAGACTCGACCACCTCCCTTTTATTTACAGGGTAAGGTGTTATTTAGCATATGGATGTTGGAATCAGCACGCAGAAATCAAACTATATTTGCATGGTTCATGAAAAACCCAAAACTTCTTGGGTAGGTTATGGAAAACAAATTCAATCAGACAAGAAAGAAAGTAGTGATTCAGTCTGATTTTGTTCACATTTTAAGATTATATGCTCAGTTCTCATTTCCATTAGTTTCATATACACTACATGTGGTTTATGCACAACCATCCCAACAACCATCTAATTACTTCTTTAAGCAAAACTAAAGTTTATACATCTCTGCAGGTGATATAAGGGGAAGTTTACTTTAGAACCCATTTTTCTGCTTATACAACCACCATGAATTTGGGAGAGGGGCTCTGAATTAAGCTTAGCCTTATGTCCCCTGGATACTTACCACTTCCTGAATACCTGACTGCTGAAATAGAGGAGAGCCTGCTTCCACAAACCAATTTTGCACCTCTTTCTCAACAAAACATCCCTCTCCATTTTCTGAAACTCTATACATACATTTCTTCTAAACCCACCAGTAGTCTTCCTGTATAAACTTGTATCCTCAGAAACCTTTGTAATTTGACTACTAATTTCACAAGGGGATAGGTTCTGAGTTGCGGACTGTATGCATGAAAATGCAGTCAAGTGTTGGTTGTTAATATCATCCTCATGTTGAGATGATGAAATAAAATAATTCCAATCATCTTCTTCCAACCCCACAAACATGTCCTGTACACATTAATGCACTAGTAATAGCAACAATATAGAATATACAGACCACGGAAACCCACATTTTTTGTTTGTGACCCATAATTATTTGTTTTCACTTTTTTTTTCCTTAGGTATTCAAAACTGTGTTTAGTCTAGATTTTTAGAACCTGTGGCTTGGTAGTCTTGCTGACTATGGAGTTTCTTTTTGACTTGTAGCTAAATGCTACTGAAAATGGCTGGAGCTCATTTGATTTTGTGACAGATTTTAGGATTAGCAAGAGAAATAGACACCTTGAGTGCTTCTTTATTCACTAACCAGTCTGTTATCATCTTTGGATATAATGAATTGCCTGTTTCTCTCCAGGAACTGAACCTTGGTGTCTAGTTTTGACTTTGATATCTTGACACTCGAGTGATGTATCCCGTCCAAAAACCAACAAAGTTGTTTGTTTTTATTCAGTGCTATGAATCACACCAGAGAGATTTTGAAACAACATCACAATATCACAGAATGGCTGAGGTTGGCAGGGACCTCAGGAGATTGTCTAGTCCAATTCCCCAGCTCCAGGCAAGGTCAGCTAGAGTGGGTTGGTCAGGACCTTGTCCAGATGGGTTTTGAGTATCTATCTCCAAGACTGAAGAATCCGGATCCTACATATTTGAGCATCCAGCTCTAGAACTAGATTACTCTTACAGTAAAAAAGTTTTTTCTTGTTCTTAAATGTAATTTCCTATATTTCAGGAAATACATCTAGAGTTAGATATCTTAAGGAATAGCTAAACAAAACTAGGCTGGTTTACTAACTGGAAAAACAACACTATCCCTTTCTATTGCCATATTATTCATATGTGCTTCTATCACAAATTTGTAGAGAGACATTAAAACCAGTGTGTGCTTTGCAGTATCAATTTGCATAAGAACAAAAAATGAGTCATACAGTGGTAATTGAAAAGTTGATAGAATGCTTATAAAGAAGATTTTAAAATTCCTATTGTTTAGTAATATTTTATTTGTTGATTTCTTCGGTTGACTTTTTAAGACAACACACAGACAGGACTGAAAAGTGCTTTGAGTTCAAGTTGTTCTGTATTGTACTTTAGCCCTTCCGAGTATGTTTTCCATCCCTGGATTTGACCAAAGCCTTCAAATAATGTGGAAAAGGAGTTGCTGCTGACTTATTGACTGCTTACATATTTTATGAAGTATTAAATTGTTAAAATATTCATTTAGATCTGAAAACTAACATCTTTCTATAGCTAGAACACGTTTATTTCTAAAATATTGCCTATGACTGTATCAAATGTTAAAAAAATTAAAAGGCAGGCAACGTGTATGAAACAATTTCACTTTCAATATGCAGTTTATGAATATGCATATAACTATATATATAAAAATAAAGCTGTATGTGGGTTTATATATGTTAAGCAATTTTTTTCAAATGTAGGTAAAACTATTTACTTCAGCAAAGTCATGCTTGGGAATGACTTACTTAATGTAAGCAAAATCAGCATCTGGTTCATTTGAAAAAACCCAAGGCCTGACTATTTTTGCTTAGTTTAGATTTTTAAACTGTAGAGATAAAGGAAAACGTGGTATAAAAACCTACTGAACCTCAATATGCATTAGAGGCATTGGCACTGAGTATCTTTTTAACCTTCATATCTGAGTGTACTGAACCTAGTATATATATTCTCTGTGCTATATTCTGATTCTGCTGAGGTAAATAACAAAACTCCCATTGTACTCAGTGGTACAGGATTAGTCCGTTTATTTTTTACTGGGGCAGAGCTTTTTCCTTACTATTATTGTATCTTCATATAAATATAGCAGCATTATTGAAAGCCTGAAGCTTCACGCCATTGCTTTGCTCATCTTCTTAAATTCAGTACCACATGGCAGATTTCTGTGGAGCCTTATCTCACAAGCCAAAAAGAAAAGCATGATCACAATAGTCAGCTTGGCTTTTCTTCTCATCTCTATATGCACTTCAGTGCAGGAGAAGTTCAGACACCACAGAGCTTCAAATGGTTTCTTTCAAAGGCATTAAGAAAAGAAAGGGAAACAAATATTGAGCTATTACAAAGAAGTTTTCAGCCAGTGCATGTTTATTAAGCTTACTTTATTCTATCCAGCATATTCAAAGGCATCTGATTAAACTGTCCCAAATAAAAAGGACAAAGCTTTCTTCAGTCTGTGCAGTACAGATAAATAATTTTGTGGGAGATTTTTATCATCTCCAGGCTCTGTACTGGAGACTTGTTGAGACATTTCAAACAGGCTGTGTGCATTGCCAAATGCAGTCCTGTTCAGAATATGCTAAAATATGGTATCTGGCTAATTGCAGATATAAAAGATTGTTTCTAATCACTACATGACATACTTTGCAATTCTTATGGATACTAAGTCGTATTTCTTGCTTCACATGTATTTTCAGTGAAATTACTGGAACAAGTCAAAAGAATGAGGGTGGACCAATACAGCAGCAGAAATTGCTGTATGGCACAGTACACAATGACCTTGCTGTGACCCTCGTTTAGGTATCCTCCTTTAATATTCATATTTGCTAATGTTTCAGCAATGTGATAACTTACTTTGATTCATAAGTAGCTGATATTTTTGGAAGGGACCATTCAAAGGCAAAAAGAAATATTGAATAACATCATATTCACTAAAATGGAGGCAGAACAGGACTTTTCAACCCAGCTCCTCACTGTAAGTTCTCTTGAAATCAACATCTAACACCATCTGAAGTTCTGTTATTTTATCTTCATGATTTTTTTCATTGTTTTCAATAAATAAATCTCTTCCATGGAAGAAAAGTTGATTCTTATTGAGTCAGGGAATTTAACTGCTCCTTCTTTCCACCATGGTTTAGTATGAAAATCAATAGGCCCAATCGCTTTTGTTTCTTAATCTGCTTACACTTCCTGTTAAACTAGTGATTAGTGAAGAAAGAGGGTGCCATTCTAAAAATCTCACTAACTTCCAGGCTGTACTTCCCCTCTATTCATAAAGTTCCTCTTTATTTGAGTTCATCTAAGAGACAGGCCGGATAATAATTTAGCTTCAGTTTTATGCAAAACCGGTATTGCCACCGTAGTTACAAATTGTGCTCTTCTGTTTGGAGATCAAGACTTAGAGGTAGTTGCAAGAGGAGACTGTGTCGTGGATGGAGTGAGAGGGAGGCAAAAAGAATGTTGTTTATTGGTGTAAAACAGCGAGTTAACAAAGTTCAGTGGTAAATGTGACAATAGTTTGAGATTCGATGGCAAGGTACACTTTGTTATCTACTGCACAGAGGACAGGGTCAGACAAGACTGTCAGGGAGACGCTCCTGTTGAGTCATGAGGTTCAGAAAAGATCCCCTTGCTTTCTAAACTCCCTCAGAGAGGTAGTCACTTACCGAGAATCTGTCGTGGTAAGGAATCTCTCAACCTCGAGGAGTAACCTTGAGAGGCGTCCCTGCTCAAGGGGAGATCCTGGTGTGCAGCCCGCTGCCGTGCAGGAGAGCTCAAAGGGCTCTTGGGCTGCTCACTATTGATGGGGGTAAGATGATTGGCTCATAGTCATATTTGCATACTGAGCACTGTGCTTAGGTGGGCACATTCCACAATAGCCCTTGGCTATTGCATTGTTATCTGTCTCCCCCCACACCCAGTGGGTGCATCCTTCAGGACCAGACACATCTATCAGATGCATCTATCACCACAGCCACAGGTGGTTATCAGTTGAAAGAGGCAAAGGAGGGGGAGTCAGAGACGAGGGGGGGGGAGCACACCGTCACAGACTGGAACATCACATCTACAATAATAAAAGAAAAGTTACTGTCATCTCATTTGAAAAATGAAGTTAATCATTCTTGTGATAATATTTTTCTCATTTTGAAATGACACATATGATGGAACATCCACCACTGAGTTTAGGAAACATCCACGTATGTTAACAAAAGGGTTACTTTGTGTATACATGTATATCAATTAGCACCCACATGAATACGCAAGTAAGAGTTTTGACCAGCCAAACCCCCTTACTAATAAGTATTTTAAAATTGTCAATTATTTAATTTCTTTCCACCAGTCCTCTTTTCTGTATTTCCTGTTGTAAGCATTGTCCTTTCCTTCTGCTGTTTACACCAGTGGTTACTGATAAAAGTAACGGCTACTTACCCGCTTCATCCACTTTAATCACACTGATTGGCCACCTCTCCTTTGAGTGTCTCTGCATGAGTACCAACAGCATCGTGCCTCTTGCAATGAGCAAGCACAGCCTGTGGAAAATAGCTTCCTCGTTTGTGGTATTTCCTTTTCATTCTGTTTGTCAATAGACCAAAACAGGTCCCAAAAATGTTACCACCTACCGCTGTCTTCACTGGAGGAGAGACAAAGCGACTCCCACTGAAGGGAAGATTATTTTGAAGATGATGTCTTTGATGAAGAAGAATTACTTTAAAGTGTAGTAAGTGGATCCCAAATCCACAGTCTACTTTTGCTCCTTCCCGGTCAGCACTACCTGTGGCTGTCACTCGTCTCCACTGCCACTGGTTAATACGGCTTGCAGCAACATGAGCAAGCACAACGCAGTTTGTGGCCGAGTCAAGCTCACTGAGGCGGCAGTTATCAGGTTGTGTCGCTCCCTGCATACATGCAAATGCCTCTTTAACTGGAGGTGACCACATTTTTCCAAGCCTTTCATCCTGTCTCTAGGAGACAGATAATAAAATTAATTAAAGTAGGTTTTATTGCACATTTGGGAAAGTGATGCGCCTTTGTAGCTCTGCATCAGCAGTCTTTCATTTCATATTTGCATGAGGCTAATAAAGAAAACAAGACAACTGATAGAATACCCTCTGCAGACAAGATTTCTGTACCTGATGGCATAGCCTTCATGACCACAGCGCTGCAGTGCATTAACTTACCACTGGAAGTGATACCTCTTCTGTGATAGTTTTGGGACACTTAAACTGCTTTGTACACATCTATATAGTCAATAAAAAAAGTGATGATTCCACTTGGAATTGTTTTTTAATCAGAACTCCTCTCTGGGTCCTTTTATTTTGTGAAAAGGTGCAACAGGCTTCTTTTTGTCTTTTTGTATTCACTAATAATTGATTTTTTTTTCCCCAAGAGTGGAAACCCTGGCAGCTCCAGAGTGCAACTGTGATTGGAACATTCCCTGGGGTGGAAAGGGGGTGATGTTCCACTGATCTTCCCTTGCAGAAGCAATCTGGCTAATTTTAAGTCCTGTTTTGGAAATGTGTCTTACAGCACCCCAAACATCATTCATTTTAGAAGACTATTACTTCACAAATACAATCATTAATTATCATGCTGATCTAATGTAACATTTGTACAGCATTTGGGGATCTTGTCAACGCTCAGTAAAGCTGTATCATTAACAATAACTGTATTACTTTGCAAAGGGGATAAGGTGTTTTTGTGGTGGGAGGGGTTCTTTGAATGAATAGTTAAAACTGTCTGGAGAGGAATTGTGTTATTTCAGTTTTCTTAGAGAAATGACAGTTGTTTCATTAGCAAGAGTGAGAATCCGTGTAAGACTACAGTTGTTATTAAATGGTGATAATACATGTGGCCTTATGGGAACCCAGAATACAGCAACTTTGTCACAACATTTTAGGTGTGAAATTCAAAGATGTTGAGTGCCATAAATAACTGAAATATTCTGTAAAAGTGATCTGCTCATATGGGAAAATTATTTTAAACATTGTTGCTTATTTTCATGTAAAAATTTTAGCTTTCCTTTACAAGAATTCCAAAATTAAACCTTTTAGCCAAATGGCAATTGAAGAGGTTGCTATTGTTTTCTGTTTGTTGAGTTACTTTACATTACAGCTCTATTGCAGCAGGCCTGTACAGCCATAGTGGGGCTCTCGAGAATGAGGGTGCCTTCCTTCTGTCTCCATCCTCCTCACTCACATCTCTTCTCACAGATTGTTCACGTTGAAGGTGCCAGGCTTGCAGATGGGGGGACAAAGGGTCCAGCTCTAGGCACTCTTATCCCGCTGCTTGGCTCTCTGGCTTTCTACCTTCACTAGAACTCATGTTCATACAGATATAAATGGATCCATGGGAACTGCTTCTATCTTTCAGTGGGCCTATTTCCTGGTGGGATAAGTGAATTCCCAGGCAAGGTCTATAAATGTGAAAAATGTAACTTCTATCCACCCTAAATGTGGTCCTTCCACATTACTATTCCTGTAGATATGTAGTCAATTTATAAGTTGAAATATAGATTGTATCACCAAGAGCTTATAATTCTCCTCTGCCAAATAAAGCTCCAGTTTGTACAATACAATTTGTAATTTGGGCTGTAAAAACTGCTCAATTCTTTTCCCTTAATGTTCGAGCAGCAGATCGTGACAAGCTTTTACATGAGTGCCCAGATGAGAAATGCAAACCTTGTATGTGGGATACTCATTTACTCTCACATTAGACACTGTAGTCTTTCTCAGATCCAAGAGCCTTTTCCTCACTGTGGTCCAGAGCACTTGCCGTGCCGCAGACAGAGAAACCGAGTGTCGGCTTCCTCCTGGATGCACTGGCCAGCAAGAATGGGCCAGCTGAACGGGAGACAAGCAGATCGTCCGAGTGCATGCTCGTCCCAGTGCTGAGCTTGTACAAAGATGGATTGTCCCGCATACTGCACAATCCCCTTATTAAAGCAGTAGCCAAATCGGTCTGGCATTTGGGGTTCTTTTTTGCTCCCAGCAAAGTCAATTGGAGCTCTGCAGCAATGAGAAAAGGATAAGGCATTAAATAACATGCTGCACAGCTTTTGTGTTACTTGAAAGGAATCCAGGCAGACCTTTGCCAGAGTGATTGTGAATGTGGTACTTTTCCAGAAGAGTTTGGAGGGCCTCAGGCTTGGCCAAAGGAGTACAAATCAGTTCAAACCTAAAACTGCGCTAAGTTTTCCAAAAAGTAAATGACAGGCAACAAAAAAGCATGAGAAACATGGAAGCTATAATTCAAGTTAACATCTGAGCAGAGTACAAAAGAGAGATGCAGCTGGTTAAATGAACTTTTTTTCTAAAGAAACTTCAGTTGTAATTTTTTTCATATTGAATTTTAAAAATAGTCTCCACTTTACCCTCTAAGTGAACTGGAAAAGAACAAATGACAATAGCATAGTAATTTGGGGGCCAATTTTCCTTAAATACATGTTCTATTCGATATTGAACCCTTTTGATATTTGGAAGCTTTAGGACTCAGTTCTCTGAAAGAAGCTGCATAAATTGAGGAATTCTGACAATATCGTTTGGCCTAATAGCTACTTGATCATGAGTCCTCGGTGGATCCCACTGTTCTGGCTGATTGGAAGCTTCTCAGTTGCATACAGTAATGCTGAAGTGCCAGTCAAACTGCCGTGGGGAGGGTTATGCATGCATTGTCGTCGTTAAGCCCTATTGTCAGGGTCTTTGTAATCTGGCTGTAAAACCGTTCCTAGCTGAGGGTACGTATACAAGCCTGGAAGCATATCCAGTTGACTATTTTTGCATATTTTTCAAATCACTTATTCTCTCTTGCCACCTTTTATTTTTTTTTTTTTTAGCCTTTTTCTCTTTAACAAGAACAAAAATGAAAATCTTTCTCCCCAAAATCTAATATCCAAAGTTGGGACGAGATGGGTTTTTTTCAGGGAAGTTCATTTTTTCTTCTGATGTTGCAGCTAGACTAACACTCACCAAAGGGTGCTTTTAGTCTTTCCTCCTAAAGAAGTGTCTCGAGAACACTTAGGGGCTTCTGTCATGTTTGAGGCCACACTCTGCCAGAACTTTCAGAATGAATTTGCAGTTGATATGCTGGTGGCATTTCCCTGATGTTGGTTGCAAATGAATTAGGACCGACTTCTTCTGCACTGACTTGCTCTGGATAGTGCCATATTGCAATAGTCATTCCACTGAAATAATTTGACATCGTTGGTATAGTAATAAGTGAGAAAGAGGATTGTAAGAGATTCTTCTAGAAATAACCAAAATTTAGCAAAGAGAAATTTGAAGTTCTGCTGCAGTTTTTCATGCGTATTTAAAGCTTTTTCTTTTCTGTTGTAAGAACTGAGGATTTTATATAGTGCTTGTCTGTCACATTATCTAATTGCACTCAATATCAGCCCTTTTCTTTGCAGAGGGGAAGGAGAAGAGAGTTTCTTATAAAGTGTGTGCTGTAAATGAGCAAAGACAGGCAGATCTCAAAAAAAGCTCACCACTCCTTCTCCTTTCTCCCTTTACAGGTTTCATGGTACTTTTGCTCTCTTCTTTCCTTTATCTACCTGATCTGTCTTGGTACTTGTACTGTGCTCTACTAGCTGATTTGGGAATATTATTCAAACTCAATATTACAGAACAATTTTTATCCTTTCACATTGATCTTGGGATTGTATTATATATTAAGGTTCCATTTAAAAATTATTTAAAGACGCTTTAATAAAAAAATCATTGGAAACCAAAAGTTCAGCAGTTTGATTAAAGCAATTTTTATACTGATTCTAAAAATAGCCTTGTGATTCTTGATTTCCTGTCACATTAAGATGAATCAGTTATTAACCCATTACCTTACAATGTATTGATCGAGTATTTTTTGTAATTGTGGCAAAATTATGCTAAAAAGTAACAAATAAAACTTGTTTTGTTTGCAAAGGACAACATTCATCATTTTTGTCAACACTGCCAACAACAGAGTTACACAGACATGGAGTCAGAAAGCCCTCGCCCGTTACATTCAAAGTCTATTTGTCTGGACAACTCCAGGGCAGATCCTTGTCTCAGGAGACTATGATACAGCTCTGTCTTGGGTCAGGCACATGGAAGGACTTAAATGTCAGGTGGGTTTGGATGTCAGGGCCCACGACCCAGAGTGGGTGCTGAGGATGTGGGCTGCTGCTCCCTGACACAACCTTTTCTTCCAGGGAGGTGGTGGAGTGCCTTGTCTCTGTCACAGCGTGCATGCAACGGAGTAGGAAAAGCAAATGCAGTACTCTTCAGTGTCAGCTAGCTGTCGCTTCACTTTCTCTTGCATTTCTTACCCACCACTTGGCTTTTCCTCCCTTCCTCAGTGCAGCTCTACAGCATAGCAGAAAACTGCTTCTGCCTACCCACGTTCTCGGTCTGCCTTTATAACCATGCTGGGTCTATGCTGTTTCTGTAAGTCATGTGAACATGTCTTGCAGTCAGCCTGCGGATGTCTGCATGCCCACTATACAGCATGATTAGCGGCCTCTGGAGATCACCACCTGAAAACCAGGCATGTTACTAATCGGAGACCTTCCTGGGAGAAGTCAGAGAAATTTATGCAGTACCTGCTGGCAATTTTCCTGGCTTCAGCTGAAGATATTGATTGTTAGAGGCATTAATTTTAGGAAGCAGACTTTCTCTGGTTTTTTTCAAAGAGCCAACACACAGCTGTAAAATCATTTAGCTGACTTAACTAAGAATATTTGACAAGGAGAAGAGCTGTATTAATATAAACAAGCATGTCTTTGTTTAATTGCCTTCCTCTTTCAAACAGCCCTGTTTGTTATGATCAAATGGTATGATCCTAAAACATTGTTATTGCTACCTTAGCACTCCTACAGAGGAAAGATTTCAGGTAAAGTAGTAAAAATATCTTATATTGGCTCAGTATTAGCAACAAAGCTTCTTCTTCTCAGCCTGTCTCTATTTCTTAGTGGTTTTTTTCCTTCTAAGTCTCCTCTCTACAGGTTTTGGTGCTATTTTTTGTTTCCTAAAGTTGTCTGTCTTTCCTCCTTCACACTTTCCTCAGTTAGACATTTGTCTTTTCAAACTAGCATCTCCTTTCAATATTGACATTGCAAGAAACTTATATCTTCCAAGAGAGAGGACTGTCTTCTTGGTGATCTCTGCAGACCCCCAAACAGTTCTGACTGGTACAGTTTAAGTGGTATCTCAAAATGACAACAAAAATAAAACATAAGAATAATTATACTGTTAGAACAAAGCAGATAGCAAAACAGAAACTTGAGTTCAAATCCCCTTGAAGGCAGGTTGAATTTAGATGGGTGCATATTTATTGGCATGCTAAGGTGCAGTAGCACCTCTCATAGCACTATTCAGTGCAGCGGATGCTCTCCAGGACAAATGACAAAGAAGATTCCGAGTGGCACACCGCCACTTTTTCCTCTCAACTTTGTGGCTGCATCCAGCTTTTAATCCACGGGTCCGAAGCCACCTCTTGTTCAGTATTTTGATTTAGTGCTTGGATAAAAATCTAGAAGTAGTTACAGTTCTACTCTGACTGCTGTAGAAACCCCTGCACATTTGCACAATGTCAGCTCTATCAAACCTCTAACTAAAATGAGAGCCTTTATTGCATTTCCCATCTTAAATCTGAAACTTCAGTGTTTTACAACTGTCCTGAATCTGAATATCTGCTTCTTCAGCCTAGTTCTGAATGTCATAAAATGGGCAGGATGGTTTTTTGAAGGATTCCTTTTATGACTTCATCTACAACTCGTAGTATCTGGGTGCAAAGAATAAACTTTGAATGTATAAAAAATATAATTAATTGTGTTGTTCATACCCTTGGGATTCCAATTATTGAAATTTGTCCCTTTCTTATCCTTCCCCTTCCCCTTTTCCAATTGTTTTCCAACCTGCTTAGCTTATTTTTAAAAATAAATAAATACATAAATAAATACTCTTCTACTGTCACAGACATACTTAATAGAAGGGAGTCAAAGGTATGGGTTATACTATCAGACTCATAAAATGGCACTTGATAAAGTGTCACATAAAAGACTTACCAGAAAGTAAGGATTTATGAATTACATGGAAAAAGAAGTGATATAAAAATGCAGTAGAGAAGAGAGACTGGGGAGATATGATTTGTCATTGTGACTGACAGTCAAAAAATAATATTCCTGATTCTGGTAGTGAGTAGTGATATCCTCTGAGACTCACTTTTAAGATTCGTTGTCTGCTATATTCACTACAGCTTACCAATGGAAACGTGGGGAGGAACAGCCTTATAACAAACTGTTGGAATATTCCAAAGAGTCGAGTCTGCTGAATGATAAAATTTTGTTCCATGTGACACTGTTGAAACAGCCAAGCCACCAGGTTGTTGACCTCAAGTTCATCTTCTTCAGTAGCTCATTCATAGGTTCTTACACAGCTACCTTGTGGCAGCAATATGTAGAGTTCAAGGTAGTTAATTACTCTAGTGTAGCTAATGAAGACTAGCCAAAAAATGCCAAAGGGCCAGTTGCAAACCTAGGTAAAAGCAATGACCAAGAATGAGAGCCAAAAACCATCACAGATTGAAGACAACTGAAGACAGCTGGAAAACATCTTGTGTTTGGAAAAAAACCCAACAGATCTGATTTTTTCCTAAAATATTTCTCACTTACTTACATTCTTATAGTTTTATTTCTGAAAAATTAAGTTATTTCGTCGTCTTCTTCATGGGTATAAAATAGAGAATGTTCTGCCTTTTGCTCTTCTTCAGGATTCTATGGATTTAGTGTTGTAATATGTCCATGCTATGTACTAATTAATTAATTAGATTTGAACTGAAGCCTTGTTTTCAATGTTGCCACATATTATGTTATTAAAATATCCTAAATTGTGAATGCAAACATTTGAAGAAGTAATGGCATTAAATTATGAAAGGAAAGGTTGCTTTAGGTAAGGTCAAGGAAGGTCTTAGTCTATTCCAGACCAAAGTTCTAAAAACTTGTGATCAAGCAAGAGTAGAAATTGTGTTTTGTAGTGTGAAGGGAAGTGGCCTTGCATGCATATATAACACCACCTCAACAGTGAATATACAAAAATTACGTTTTCCTTTAAAAATCTTTGTGCTTTCCTGTAAAATTCCTGTAAGATTTCAAATAAAAATCCCAAGGGAGTAAAAAAATGCTTTTTGCAAACATGGACTGTGCATGTGTTAAGGTCAGTATGAATCTGTTGTCCATGGCCTTGGATATCGGCAGACAAACTCTGCAGTTTAGCTAGAGCCTCTCGAGAAATGACTAGGTAGCTCAAGTTCCAGTCCACAGTCATTGCAGAATTGAACACCCACTCTTCTGCAGAAGTCTAAAAACTCTCACATACTCAATAATCCTTCTTAATGAAAAAGAATTAATAAACTTAAAAATAAAAAAAGATATGTAGCAAAAAAAACCAACAAAAAACCATACTCCTTGTCCAGGTAGTTTCACAATTGTTTTTTTAATTCCCTTTCCATTTTATGAGAAAGAATGTCCCATAATGTGTCCTTTCTACTCTTTGAGGCAAAAGTAACATCAGTTTCTTATGAATAGTGAGATTATACAATTTTGATATCTATCCTTGAAATGTTTGTCAAATTTTCCCAGGAGGACCACTGCCTTACTAAGCTTTGGGGTTAAGGGATTGATAGAAAGGTCCGCAAGTTTCCATTCAGCTCCATTCTTGTCCTTTACATTTGTTTTCAGGAAAGAGTCCCTTACACCAATAGAAGGGATTGTTGAATAATGTACATCTCTTGGAAAGCTTCCTTTCTTGCACATTATTGTTTCATCTCCTCCTCAAGTTTCCCTGAGAAAATGTCTCCCATCCAAAAGTCCAACTTCATGTAGGCTTATAAGGATTTCTTAAGAGTCACTAGATTCAATGCAGATAGGCTACAGTTGGATGAAAGGCTGGAGTACCCACTTTTTGCTTCTTATTGGTAAAGGAAGGAGACGGATTTTTGTTTGTTTGCTTATTTTTCCAAGCAGTAATTTTCTACGGCTATTAATAGCAGCCCAAAGTTAACCCTGATGAAATTTTGCTGTTGGTTTTTCAAGGGCCTATGATTCTATTAGAAAGAGAGAGAGATTAAAAAAAAAAAAGATCGCTTTTTGTTCTTTGTCCCTACATACTATATACACATGCATTTGGTGACTGTTGCTTTTGTAGCAATATAAAAAAATGCAAACAAACAAAAAAAATGTAACCCTCTAGAAAACTCCCTGTACTATAGAATATTTATGGTCAGAAAATCCAGGCTGGGCATTTTAAATATATGAGAAAATCTAGAAGTTCCCTAGTTCAGTAAGATCATCGGGCAGAAAAAAAGTCACAAGCAAAAAAGAGCAGTGATGTTGACAAAGAAATATTGTGAGCATTTAATGGCAGTTCCAGTAGCTGCACAGTGTATTGTAGTTAAATGGTTTTGTCAGCTGCTTTTCTTGTAACCATTGGCCATGCCATAGTTCTGTATAAACCTTTGTGGGAGATAGAATGAGCTTTAATGAAATTTGAGTAGCTGACATATTAGGCAATGCATTATACTGGAAGAAATGCTCCTTGATATTTTTCCAAAGGACTGTCTCTCAACTGTAATCACTTTTTCCTTACATGCATGATGTCACCAAAGACTTTAAAGAAACTAATTATTTTGACATTGACTGTAAAATAAATAGTTTAAGAACATCTGAGGCTCTTTAGAAATTATTTCCTTTATCCTATATTGATAAATGCTCTAAGCAACTGCACGTAGCAGAAGTTGATTTCATCAGGCCTGCTAGCTGCTGCGCCAGTCAACCGGATCCCATGCAATAGGAAAATCTTGCTCATTTTGCTGCTCTAACAACTTTGAACTCCATCATGGAAAAAGTGTTTTCAAGACAACAAGTTACAAAGAAAATTTATTCATAGATATTCTTAAAAGAATTTATTTAAAACCAGCCATTTTAGTTAATGAATATCAGTTCAAATGGTTTAAATACCTAAATGCCAGATGCAGAAGTTATTTCAGCCCAAAGGAAAATAATCATAATCTGTGATTTAGTACCCTGAATTTAGAAATCTCAGTACTGAAAAATTCAGCCCTAGCAGGTTGACTCAGAACATCTGAAATACTTACCCATCCCTTCACAGTCTGGAAAGGGATAAGTGCAGTCAAAACCAGGTGGGAAAGCATAGATGGTGAGCAGAGGTTTCTTAAAGCTATGCATGGGAAATGCGTGGCATACCAAGCTTCAGTCTGTCTTTAAAGCAGAGAGATTTGACTCAAGACTGCATATTTGGTGCTTCTTTCCATTCCTAGTCCAAGTTAGGCAGCCTACCAAGTGTGGACTCATCCCATTTTTAAGAAAAGCATTTGCTGGTTTGCTGCCTACCTTTGGCTCAATAGAATTTGTACTTGCCCAGGCTATTTTAGACCTCAGCTCAATTTCCTCTTCAGTCTGAGATGGATCAGGCTTCTTTTTACCACTTTATAAAAGAATACCCTCACTACCAGGTTATAAAGTGGGTGCGGAGAAGGAAAGAAAAGGAGCAAAGGGAGCAATACACTCAAACTCTCCTATTAAGATTGATCACCGAGGGCCAAAGGCAAACAAAAAACCGAGAGGACATGTCTCTGCAGCTCAGCGGTTACAGCACCCTGCTCATGCTGAGGAGCAGGAGCTCTCATTGAACCAAGAAAAAGGAGACCACAGCTTTAATTATTTGAATAACTTTTTCCTTTATTTGTAATTTATTGTTGCTCTCCTTTAATAAAAATAAAATTTTTGGCTGGCTTGCTATCTACAGCTAACTTCTTTAATTTTTTATCTTATTTTCCTTCCAAACTATTTAATAAATCTTCTACTTCATTTGAAACAAAAATTGCTCTTAATTCTTCTGTATCCTTGACTAGAGAAGATGATGACAATATTTTCTGTTCTGTATGTGGAAGGTTTCTGTTCTTTCTCCCAACTTTGTATTCTCAGATCAGATTATGACTGTCATAAAGTCTGTGTTACGACTGGAAGAAGTTCTATATTGTCTTTGAGTTAGCACTTCTTCTGTCCTAAATTGGATGGCTTCAGTGGAGTTGCACCAAATTTTAGCATCTGAAAATCTGGTTCAGCATTTCAGTTTGCAATTGGGAATGTGAAATGACAGCAGTTTTACAGAGAGCTTGTCTAGCCTTGTCATGTCTTGCATCTTGTGTCAGATGATTTGCTTACACTATAATGACTTTATTTTGGCTGTGTTTATATCTTATTCATTGTCACTTTCCAGCTTTACAACACACCTGTGCTGGTATGAGGAAAGTGAATTTCAGAGTTTCACGTAGCATCATGAAAAGAAACCAAATTTACATTTGCAAATATAGATATTGAAAGTGCTTATATATGCCAATAGGGGAATACCAACACCACCAGGCAATGTGAGCTCTCATCATCAACCAGCAACCTTGAATAGAGAAATTTCTAATAGCACTTTGCAGTCATCTTTGCAGTACTTCAGTGCAATCAGTGCCAATCAACATATATCTATGGAAAGCAGATTTCACCAAATGGACTTCAAATAAGATACTGGAAAGATTCGGCTTTGGCTGACAGGGTGCTGTCAGGCTTCTGCAAGGCTTTGGATATTGTGCTGCACAAAGAAACCAGAACAATACTAAATCAACATAAGCTATCTGTAAACCATATGGATTAATTACTAACCAGCCATGCAATAGGGAGTTATCATACTGGTGTGGTTTTGCAACTTGCAGACTAATTGGCTTTTGACCCTACTCATTTTTGTTATTAAGCATATTTTTTTAACCTGTGACATGTAAAAAAGCGTGAAGTCCTCATCAGCAGCAACTGTAGCTGACACAAAAAATAGGTTAAGTGGCAAATAACAAAGATGTCATTGATACTTGCTTGTTAGACAGCATAAACAAATTATATGCATTTCAGTATATGCAAACATAATGTATTAAAACAGTAAACAGAGTTCATATCCCCTGAATGTAGGACTCCTTCCTGGAAAGCTGTTATGCTAAAAAGGACTTGGGGGCTGTGGGAGCGAACCAGTTTAACGTTGTCGTGTTTTAGCCACAGTCAGTAACTGAGCACCACACAGCTCCTCACTCACCCTCCCCCTGCCGTGGTGGCATGGGGGAGAGAATTGGAAGAGCAGAAGTGAAAAAACTTGTGAATTGAGATAAGAACAGTTTAATAATGAAAATAAATTAATAATTAATAATAGTAGTAGTAGTAGTAGTAGTAGTAGTAGTAATTAAAAGGAAAACAACAAGAGAGAGAGAGAGAAACAAAACCCGGGAGAAAACAAATTATGCAACTGTTCACCACCCACTGACCGATGCCCCGCCTGGCCCCCAGCAGCGATCGACACCCCCCTGGCCAACTCCCCCCGTTTATATACTGAGCACGACGTCATATGGTCTTCAGCCAGTTGGGGTCAGCTGTCCTGGCTGTGCCCCCTCCCAGCTTCTTGTGCCCCTGGCAGAGCAGGGGAAGCTGAAAAGTCCTTGCCTGGTGTAAGCCCTGCTCAGCAACACCTAAACCATGAGTGAGTTATCAGCATTCTTCTCATACTGAACCCAAACCACAGCACTATGCCAGCTACTAGGAAGAAAATTAACTCTACCCCAGCTGAAACCAAGACAAACATAAATTCCTCATTTGAAACAGTGGTAGAGAGATTATGTAGTCCTTAGAAGAGGAACCCAGAGAAGGAGTAGAAAACTGTCTTTGTTTACTTCTGATGTGAATGCTGCTGTGCAGAAGAGCCTTGAGAATGGTCAGAGGAAGAGAAAGCATGCCTTGTAGAAAGGTCCTAAAGCAGTCCACTTTGTTCAGTAAATGATAGAGAATTTCAAGGATAACAAAAGCACGATTTGTAAGTACTTTGAACTAGAGCAAGAAATAAATTGCAAACTTCTGCCAAAAGGTTAATTAGCTATTGGTGGCAGCAACTCATTGTGGATGGTGGGAGAGCCTCACTGAGGACTTTAAAATCAAATGTGAACATTTTTCTAAAGTGTTTACTCTGATTTAAACAGAATTACTGAGCTGAAAGTAGAAATTAAAACATAAAAGTCCAATGGCCTGTGTCATGCAGAAGCCCAGACTACAATCGCAATAGCCCATTTTGGCTTTAATATTTTTGTGACGCCAGCTTGCATATTAGTATCTCAATCATTATTCATTTATCCACATAATGTGCTTGCCAAATATATCTTTTATTTTATCTCTCCTTTATAGATGATGAGCTGAGTGAAATATATTTGTCAGGGACATATCATCCAGTTCAGACCTGCCTAATGCCATAGGTATTCCAGTGCCTTCAGCACCATAAGCTTTTGCCTAAAGGAGTGATTCCTGTAAAAGTGTGTCCTCTCCTACCCCCAATACAAAACAGAACAGGAACCTGTAGCTGTGGGAGTCTTACTATGTTACATGGTATCCACTTCCTATGCGGAAACCAAGATTTCTAAATAATTTTCAGCTAAATGGTAGACCAAGAATAAAAGGGTTCAGAGGTAGCAGCAAATGTCTAGAACCTCTTTGCAAACACGCACGTGGAGATGAGTTTTCACTGTGCTTGTCATTATAAGAGAAACAAGTATTCATTAGAAATCCAAAAGCACGTTATTTTCATAGCCAAAAATGCACAATTTCAGCCTAAATAAGCCAGAGTGTGTTGAATTTATTCATTTTTTGGCATATCACTTTACTACTGTCACTGACTCCCCTCTACTTAAAGTTTTCCCCATCTTAGAAATCTCCAGTGCCTGTAATTTGCCACAGTACTTGCTACAAAGAAAGGCAAAATGGAAAATTCATGAGTTGCCTTAAGCTAACTTCTTCTCAATTCTTCTCAATTCTTTTTTTTTTTTTTTTTTTGCAGTATCCTGTGCCAGTGTGTATGATGCAAAATGACTCATGTTTAATTTCCTTCCACAAAGATACCACCCTTCTAGTCTGATGCAAGCCAAAACAGGGATAGGATAGCAGGGTAAAATTTCATGACCACCAACAGGATTGAGTTCTCTAGAGTGCAACAACCCAAATTATGTTTTTGTGATAGGGTTTCCTTTTGATTACACAATCATGGTAGTTGTCATTGTTAGTGCAACTTTCTTAAAGCTAATTTTGGAGTAAAATGCTACATATATATGTATGTTTATATGCATATATTTGTGTGTATGTATTATGTGATATCATATCAAATGGTGTGCACCTTCACTTCCTGTGTGTCTCCGAATTTTGATGACATAGGTCAGTTTGCTATAATATAATTTAAAAAATAGTAACAAATAGAAATAAAAGTAAACAACCTACTTAAAATATTTTCATTGCAATTAAGGCTCCTAGAAAGGGATCTGCTTTCAGCAAAGTACAAGCAGGCATCCCTTCTTTGGATCTTCATGTAAAATTTCTTTAGTCTGTTCATTGTCTACAATGTAGTTCGCATACTTGGAATTCTCTCAGTTTGGAATGAAAACTGCCACATCTTTTGTGCGCATCCTGTTTGCCTTGACAATAAGCAGGGAATTCTGATCTTTTGTTTTTTAGGCTGCTAACACTTGTTCTTCTTACCTTTTCTGGTCACACAGAAAAAATCTTGCTTATACATAAGTGTTTCATCTTGGTTTTTATGGGGTTTTTTTTAGCTTTTACAGACATTCACTATTTTTTCAGATAAGGCCACTTACAGGAAATATATCAGTTTACTGATACTCATCTGGATGACCATTTTCTATCTTTTGTTTCCTAAACTAAGAAAGAATCATATAAAACAGCTCATGGCAATAGGTATTTTTTCATAGACTTTTCTCTGACTAGGATAGCATAAGCTTTCCTTGTAGCATTCCCTCTAGGTTCATAAGATACATCAAAAAGGACTGTGCATTAGGCTAGATTCTTTCTGTGGTTAAACATTTCTTTCTTCAGGGGATGAGTCAAGGAGGGCAAAAGGTGATGGGACGACAGCTTTTCACACACATATTCCAGTTCTGGGGCAGCCTGAGGCTGTTTCAGCTCCTTTCACAACTAAGAAGAAGAGCTTTATATCTGACAAGAGGTCCTTCAGACTGCAGTCAGTTGCACTCAGAGACCTTAAAAGGGTTTCACTCACTCCACTAGACTATTTAAATCTAGGACTAGATCAAAGAACATGCAGTTTGCAAAAAGGCAGAAAATTTTGCCTGAGGAACAATGATATCATGGAATTGAGCTTATGCAAGTACTTTACATTTCTTAACAAAGATACAGTGCTTTAAACTGCCATGGTCAGCAACACATTGCTTTACGTTGAAAGTCATCTGCTCTTATATCAACATTTTTTCTCTCTTTGGAGTCCAGTTATTCCACGAGTGCTGCATTTGAGTACTTGAACCAAAGGATACTTCCACAATTTTAGTTCCACAACTTTAGTAGTTTGCAGTTGTGATTTCACTGCCTACTGCCCGTTTCAGGCTTGTAGCCATTAGAGGGCAGACTATAACAAACTGTTGCTGAAGTGTCATGTATTTAGTCTCACTAGTGTTATTTTTGCCAACTAGAAATCTTGAGAGGCTTATTTTCAGCTCTAGTTTGAAGTGAGTAAGTCACAGCAGCAATGTAAAGATTGCCAAGGCATTTTTTTGCATTATTTTGCTATTTTCGTCTAATTCTGACAGTAGAGATTCCATCTCCAGGATTTGCTTTTGCAGCTCTTCTGTGAGCCCTAGTGGAGCCCCATCTGTTAAAAAGCATAGAATTTTCATTTTCATTGTGCTACTGTTATAACTGAACTTTGTTACATCAGGGTTCTCTTTCCAAGGGTGTACTGCTTTTGGCCAGGATAGAGTTAAAATTCTTCATAGTAGCTTGTATGGTGCTCTGCTTTGGATTTGTTGATAACACAGGGGTGTTCTAGCTATTGCTGAGCAGGGCTTACCCAGAGCCAAGGCCTTTTCCGCTCCTCACCGCACCCCACCAGCTAGGAGGCTGGGGAGGCACAAGAAGCTGGGACGGCTGATCGCACCTGACCAAAGGGTTATCCCATACCATATGACATCATGCTTGGCATATAAAGATGGGGGAAGAAGAAAGAAGGGAGGGACCTTTGACGTGATGGTGTTTTGTCTTCCCAAGTCACCGTTACGCGTGATGGAGGCCTGCTTTCCTGGAGATGGCTGAACACCTGCCTGCCGGTGGGAAATAGTGAATGAATGCCTTGCTTGCTTTGCTAGCATGCACAGCTTTTGCCATACATATTACAGTGTCTTTATCTCAACCCACGAGTTTTCTCACTTTCACCCTTCCAATTCTTTCACCAGTCCTGCTGTGGGAGGAATGAGTGAGCAGCTGGGTAGTGACGGTGGGGTTAAACCATGACAAAGGGTTAATGTGCATTCAGATCATCTGTCATTTATCTCTTTTTTGCTTAGGGAGAATGGCTGGGTGAGACACTGAAGGGGTTATGAACATGATTCATTAGTGAATGTAAGGAACAGAAATTAAAGAGGCAAGAGAAGGTTGGATAATGACTTACAAGTGAACAACAGCACAATTCTGTTACCTACATGTGTAGATAACACACAATAATAAGGGTGTGCACTCACCCCCTTATATACAAAACCCTCCCAAATCCAACAGCCCTCTCCCCCACTCCTAAATTCCTTGGTTTAAAAGGCCTGGAGTTCTAGAACATTTTTAAGAGCAACATGAAACTCCATAATAGATACAGATGTGGTTTATGACTACATATCCCTGGTAACTGAATGATTCTAAATCTTAAATTTTACCTCGATGAACAGAAAAGAAAATTAGTGCTATTATTCTTATTTTTATATTATGACCATCTAAAGAGAGGAAAGAAAATAGGATCATTTGTTTTTCTAAAATGTATTAATCTCTTAGAATCATAGGTCTTCAGAGTTAAGGCTCACAGAGGAGTACTTTAAATTCTCTCAACTGAGATAATCCTGCAATAATTGTCCACAAGGTTGGTTTGAAGGTTGATGTGAATAAACTTTTGAAAAAGCTAGATAGTAGCAAATGAATACATTATAAAAATAGAAATTACAGCGCACAGGCCTATCCAGAACCTTAAGTAAACTATCCAAATGAAAACTATTTCTGAATTATTTTTATATTTGGTCTGTCAAAGGCCAGTAGAATTATAAGGGCAGAGGAAGGGACTTAAGTAGATTAACCTGTCACCCTTTTGCTGCCTATTGGTAACAGGATCAGCAGACATTAGAAACAGGAGTAAATCATCTTATCTTGTACTGGACTTCTGAGAGTTTCTATGATGGCAACTACGTCTTCACAACTGCAGAAAGCCAATTCTGTCTCAATCAGATTCCCTCACTGCAGTTTTTTAAGACTAGTGAGGCTAAAATTATGGGTGACAGCTGAGACAACAGGTCATCTTCACTTGCTAAATAAACATCTGGGCATCACGAACACCCTTGACATCTTTTAGTTAACTTGAAGCTATGAATCATGTTAGCTGGACTGAAATGACCTAGACGAAGCCTGTACCACAATCAAGGATCTAAAGCAGCATTTATTCTTTCCATTACACACTAAGCCAAATTTGAAAATTTTCTTCTCCCTGAAGACATGTTCTTAAAAAATTCTTTGTTGACAAGAAATCTTGCAATATTTAGCCTCATAATACTTCCATGAAACTTTCTTTCCCCTCATGTATGAACTTAAATCACCTTCCTGAAAAGCACCCCAAAATCAGTTGGGTGATAATAAGCTTCTGGAGCTAAATTTCTGCCAGAGTCTGGGGATAATTTTTGTCCCCCTTTGCTCTGTAGTTCCTGATTCTGTTGGCCAGATTAAATCCGAAGCCCAAAGTCCTATTCATACACAGAGGTTTGCAAACTGTGAGGCTCTGTTCAGTTCCTGTCTGGAGAGCCTAAAATATGCACCATTTGAGCAGTATTTTTATTCAGAATTTCCTGGAGGATTGTGGTTCACACTGTTCTCTTTCTTTCTGTCTTTCTTTCTCTTTTATCCTATAGTTCAATTAGGGGAGTATCCTACTTTCGTTTTACCCTTCAGCATCTTTAGAAACTTCCCTTCTTGTTAGTAAGCAAAGTGCTAAGAGATCACAGAGGGTTCCCTCACTCTTATTGAATCTTATTTATTCCCTTTGAAATCCATTTCTTAATTCTTTTCTCCTGTAGGCAAGTCCTTTATTTCCACCTTAATTCTTTGAATGAGAACAGATCAGCAGTTTCCTCTAAAGTGAAAAACTTTGTATAGGGATGGGTGAAAGATGCTGCTCTCCTTCCCAATCACAAGCTCTGTTACTACGACAACTTGGTTTGTTTCCAGTTAACCCCACAGAGGCAGGCACACTACAGTGGTTTTGCTATGGAATGGAGAAAGAGCTGTTTGCTTTTAAAAGCTGTTAATACTTAACTTTAATACACGCTTCTGGCAAGACTTTTTTTTTCTGGATTTTTCAGCCTTGTTTTTCAGTAACCCTAAGACATTTTTATTCTGTTCTGAAATCTAAGAACAGGCTTAATTGGCCCTCGGAGAATAACCCCTGTGTAACATAAAGCTAACCTAAGGGTTAAAATACTTCTGCTCCCTACCTCTAGCCCAGGGCTATTGCCAAAGAGCACTGCACAGTAGCACTCTTTACAGAAGCTTGCAGAGCATTAGGGGAAGCCTAGATAAAACTTGAAATAAATCAAGGGCTGACATGCACGGAGAGGGTGAACATAAGTTATTACCATGTTTGCCTCTGTTATAGTATCCAGGGAATGACACTGGCAAGAAGCTGACCCAAATCTCTAAGACAGTATGCCAAACTAGCCAATTAGTCAAGTCTTGTCTAGAACTTGCACTTGGTGTTTGGGTGATGTGTACACCACAGCAGAAGTTTTTCATTAGAACATCAAATTTTTGTTGGAAGGCTGCTGCAATACCTCTGACAGGGAAACCTTTCCCTTTGAATGAGCTAACAAGCTTTATGCAGCCAAAAATCATTCTTGCATATATCTTTTCTCTTTCTGAGCTTGCCTTCAAGGGTCAAGACTGCCACTCTCTCCAGTTACTGTGTTTACCAACTTATATTGCGGACAGTTAATGGGAGTCTCATGTCTTGCTTTTCAAGGAATAGTTATTAAACACATTTGTGTACAACATTAAATTTTTCATCTCTGCAACAATCTTTTCTGCATCTATTGCTGTTTCTGCAGAATAATCAAGTTCTTAGCTTTTATTCTCCACCTTGCAGGAATGTAAGTGGTAAGGGGATTATCCTGTTTCCTATTTTAATTTCCATTTTTGTCTAGATTTCCTTTGACCAGAAGTTATACTTTTAGTATTTTCTGACTCAGGGGTTTTTTTTTGTTTGTTTGTTTGGGGTTTGTTTGGTTTTTTTTTTTTTTTTTAAATAGGGGGATGTATTAAACTTTCCTTTAGTTTCACTTTGGCTCAGGATCAATATTTCAACTACATTCATATCTTTGATATATAGCATTTGGCTGGCAGAGAGTATAAGAAGCAATATATTATTTTCCTCTAAAGAAGAATGGGAATCTGATCTGGAGATTACCCACTAAGCGGTTGTGAGGATTTATTTCAATTCCCCTAAGAACCTGTTAGTACATAATTTGTTGTGTAGGATTTATTACCCTCCCAAGAGATTTCATTCAATGTGTATGAACATTTCCCTGATGTACCCAAGATGTGTGACTGTAGATGGGTTTTCTTGTTAATATGATACGGAGTTGCCCCACTACTTCTTGGGACATTTTCAGTCTTGGCATTACTTGTCTCCATTAGCTCTTCCAAAGTAAGATCAATATGCTGTATCCCTTTGCTTTGATTACACTGCAGTATACAGATTTATCTTTATTAAAAATGCAGCCAAAGTTATCAGTAGTACCACTCGTGGTCACAAATCTTTAAACTTGTCTTCTTTAAAGGATAAAGTTCCAGTATCGTATTCTTAGGTCACACTGTATTTTCAAAAACCTTCTTGTTCTCATATTCTTAGCCACCATGTAGTTTACGATTAGCATTCAGTGTGGACATTAACATCTTCCTATCTGTACAGTACAAAATTACTGAAACTTTATAGAGTAATTATTTAAAAAGCACTTTGAATTTCTAAACCAACACATATCTGATACCAAGCTTTAGGGTAACTGGAGCTGTGCATATGTTCAAGACAATCATAACTGCATCCAGTATCTTTTGAAATCAGCATAAAAAACTCCCTATGAATTCGGTGAATATCAGATCAAAAAGATATTTTTTAAATGATGCTGAAGGAGTTTATTCTACATGATGCTATGTCATTGGACCTAAACACTTAATTAGGCAACTTATTCCCTCTTCTGCAAAGAAAGCATGTAAAACACCAAGCTCTTTTATTTTTGAAGGAGAATTTGAGATTAAAAGATATTTAAAGCAGGTAAAGCTAGGGGAAAAAAAAAAAGTCATGATTGTTACAGGTATATAGCATCCTCAGAGGATGGGCAATTGATATTTGGATGGGCGCACAAGGTTTCTTCCAACTTTACTTTTTAGCAACTATGGTTATTATTGAAATTACTTAAACCCCTGTATTTTGTTATCAAGTTCAGTGCCATAGTTCTGTTAAAACAGAAGAGCTACATCAGATGCTAAGTGATGTTTTTGAATAAGATTTGACTTTGTCCTGCTAAATATGTATACATATCATGAAGAAAGGACTTCAGGCATGGAATCATAGAAATGTAGGTTCCAAGGAACTTTGATAAATCATTTAATGCAGCATGCCATTTGAAGTAGGACTATTGCCAACACATGACGGGCCAGCCATAGGTTTGTCTTGGCAAATTGTGAGAACTTCCAAGGACAGAAATTTTATACCTCTCTAGAAAGCCTGTTCCAGCGCTAAAGTACCCGGATAATGATTCCTTTCTCTTAATTCTTAAACTAAATCTCTCAAAATATATTTTGTGGCCATTTTTAGAATTGTTGTAGGATTGAAATTCAGACCTAAATATACTATTCTTTGGAAATTATAAAAAACTCCTTAATGCAAAAGTCAGGACCTTGTGTGCAGAAAGCATAACCAAAGATGCCCAAGAATGCCTGATCAGCTTTGACAGCGCACCCTTCTTCACTCACCTTTCTGGTTTTGATATGCATGTTCTAATCTGTGAAGCATGTTGTGCCTTGAAGTTATTCCTAGTCTGATCTTTTCCTTTTTTTTTTATAAGCAAAATTTAATTTTTCCTGCTTCAGTGTGTTTCCCATAAATATTTTTATGATGATCAGTGGTTTCTTTTGAGTGACAGAGTTGACTGAAACATGAACATTTCTAAGGGATATAAGAAATCTTAGGTGTCAAAATAATTAACCTACCTGCAGCCTCAATTTGTCCATTCTTCAGAGATAATTAAGGAGTAGCCAAGTTTATCTTTGACTAGTAACGCCAGAATGAACTAATCCCATGACAGAGAATAGTGTTGGGAAGAGAATTTGGTCATCACAAAAAAGGCAAGCAGAGATGTGAACAAGAGGTGAAAAAATAGCATGACATGGTTGGAGCTGATCTTGTTCTCTAGAGCAGATTAGAAAACTGATAGATAAAGCTATCTGAAGGAAAGCACTCCTATGAGAGTTGCAAGGACTCTTTGTAGAAGGATACTCATATTGTTCAAATTCATCAGGGCAAAAGGAAAGGCTGCTTAATTTTTCTACAAAAATATTTTTCTCAGTGTAATTGCAATGGCAACTGTTAATAAAATAAAGCTATTCATCCCTGTCATCATAGCCCAGATTAAATGGCCCTAAAATCACTGAAACAGCATTTCTGTGATTAGGTTGATGGGTATTTACAGTCCTTAATGAAACATTATATAGTCATTTGTGCAAAGCATGAGCATATTGTGTACTGAAATTGTCACATAGCCAAGTTAAAATTATCCTCAATACAGATAGCATCTCAGCAGCATGCCGTGCTATGCAAAAAACTAAACCAAACCAAACCAAAAACCCACAAAACAACCATAATACAACCCCCTGAAAAAAGTCAACATTTATTATTTCGGTAATTAACTTTTCCGTCTATAAACTTGTATAAAATATTTTAAAAGCATATTTAATAGTAACCTTACAGATTTTGGTTATTATGTTAGCTTTTATGAAAAATATTTCACTGACCAGAAAATATCTACATCTGTTTTAAATCAACACAGCGCTTTTTAGTTCAGTACCTCTTTATGCTGGGTGAGGATCAGACCATTGGAACTAGTTGCTGTTGAACGTGAAGCCTTGAACCACAGCTCTGCTGTGAGATGCTTTAGGGCCAGTCTTAAATGAGACTCTGATGGCCATACCTGTGGCATTCTCAGTAAGTGGTCAGAACCATTGTCTCCATGCCAAATTTAATATAGGTTGTCAGTTGCCTTTTAAGCAGTGTTGATGTATAACCTCCATGCCTTCTTTTGAAAAAGCTACAGACTCCTGTAGGGAAACAGCGGACGTCA
>NW_009260080.1:2091359-2101706 GCF_000687185.1 Egretta garzetta
AGGGAAACAGCGGAGGTCACTAGACTGTGCATGTGTATAGTTGTCTAGTCAATAAATAAGGGTTATGTGAGTCATGTGATTTTCTTCAATGCAGAGAACAAAAGCAGTGTTGGAAATCTAAAATGATTATCAGAGTTCTGTAACAGCTCATCTGCACTGTGGTACACTACTGTAACACTGATTTTCTATATTCAGAAGTAGCAGCACTGACTAATCATGTGGGTTTATCACTAGGACCCTTGGTTTTCCAGTTACCCAGATAGTGTACTTTTGATTTTCTAGTTTCTGTCTGATTATTACAAGCTTTATAATTTCTTTGAGGCATGACTTTCTTTACCATCTAGAATGCTCCTTCTATTTTTTGCTGAATGCATGATTAAAACTTTTTCTACACAGTGTCTGAACTGTGGCCTGTGGATACCAAAACATACAGCTTTGGGGAGGATGGAGAGTTGGTTGTTGCATTTTTCATTTTATTTTTATTAAACAGCAGCATGTTGAGATTGTTCATTTTCTTTCCCCATTGTCTTGGTTTTCTAGTTTCTCTTCTGCTGCAGTGCAGTAACTCTGCTTTCTTTAATTCTGTCCTGATCCTGCTGCTGGTTGGTTGAGTTCAAAATTAGGACTCAGATTCAGGTAAAGATACCAAAATATGTGTCAAACTTTGAACTAGATGTCTAAGCTATTATAGTCAAAGCAGTCACTGCTGTCAGTGAAGGCTCAGTAATGTGCCAGCTCACCCTACAGTAAATACCTATGTCTGCTTTGCTGAGGTGAATGCCTCCCTAGCTGCCTGCATTACCCACTGGCCAAAGAATGGTATACATTTTCATGTGTCCAAACTAAGGAGCTTAGACATTGCCACCTGACTCTTGACCTTAATTCTTGATCTCAAGCTATGAGGACTTGAATATTCAGTAAACGAAGGTCCTAATTCTGTGTTTGCTAATAGCCAAGATGTAATCATTCTACCTACAATTGCACAGGAGACAGCCAGCTAACAGCAGATTTCTCTTTTTGATTGCTGTACAAATTGCCCAGCATCATGAAGCCATTGCTACTTAGACTTTCAAATGCTAACTCACTTTGCTGTTCTTTATATATATGAATGTTGGCTGTAAAACTAATATATAAAAGGTGTATAATTTTTTTTTTTTGGCTGTTTTGCCCTTGCCTTACCTACCTGGAATAAAATGCTTTTCCTGAAAGCTTTTGATGTATTACAGCTGATAAACATGTCTAAAAATATTCTGGTCATGTCTCCAGTTGGTTAGTCTTCCCAGATATTCTAAGAATTAGATCACAGTGTGCTAACTGAGAATAGAAATACCTGGGAAAAACCTTTTGAAATCTTTTGGACAGTTCCAACCCAAACCAGTACGCATGTAGCTATACAAACGAAATGCCATAATTTGTTTATTTGTAGAAGACTATCAGCAAATTTTTAAATCCATATGAACTAATTGAAAATATAGAACTGTAAAATCTTAAAATAAGTCCCTAGCTACTGTAAATCAATTTTGTTATATTGAGTTCAGTGGCCCACTCTTTACAGCTGCTGAGATCTAGCCAGGAGGTAAGATCAAAGCAGTGATCTGAGGTTACATCTTGTTTATAGCCAGAGCAGTTTACAGCTCAAACAGCTTGCATATGAGTTGCAGAGTTTGCAATAAGCTAATTCCCAGATTGACTACAGGTTAACAAAGACAACATTGCTTCAAGAAAAGCACAATAGTCAGCACTGTGCTCCCCGAAGTTATTTTACAAGTATCTAAACCCCACCTCCCCCAACAACAACCTATGTGTGGTGAGCTGCCTTTCTGAGATTTCATAAAGAATCCTAAATAAAAGCTTTGCCAAACCCTTAGTTTTGTTAGCATATCAGTGCAAATTAAACCCTCTGCTTCTCTAGACTGAGTGCTTCAGTGTAGCACTTTAAGACTTGAACTGCTTGTTTAATGGGCTGTGAGATCTTTCCCATTATCTCTTCACAGAAAAAAAAACCAAAGGCTTGGTGTTAAAATTAAAAAAAAAAATAAGAAGCTTATTCTAGTTAAATTTCTGGCTATGTTTAAAATCAGGAAACTGTCAGTACAATAATCTATCCTTAGGAATATGCAAAGGTGAAACACCCCACTATTTCAATAGAAGATGTGCCACAGGAATAAAATGGCTTCTTCTCATTAGGAAATAAAACCTTGACATCATTGCTTGTCTTGTGGGCTCAATAGAAGGCAAACAGAATTTCTGGGAACTGAAGTGTAACTTCCATACAAGCCAGGACAACTTACCTCCTGCTGCTTTTGAAGAAAGGCTGCAGGAGAGGGAAAAGTAAAATCAGGGGGAAGGTTCACAAGGAGCCATCAAGACTACCCAGTAAGGCCACAGTAGGGTTTTTAAACACAATGAAGTGAGATAACTGAAAGAAATACATGGTTAGGCTGGTCCAGGCAGTTCTTTTACCATTGGCCGACGTGCCAGTGAAGACTCAGAAGGTGCCTCTGTTAATAGCCTTTAACGTTTGCTCTGCCTATGGATAAATTTCTGTACAAGTATAGGGTGATATGGAGCATATGCACAGATTAAATTAATGAGTGGTTTATTACAGTTTTCAGTTTTATACTCTCTCAACACATTTCTTCTTTGCTGAATTTTTTTTTCTCTTCTCTGAAATGGCCTCAGCTTCCTTTATGAACTCAGCCTGATCCCTCAATAGTATACCTATTTCTTTGCCCTCCCTCACTTTTCTCAGCATGCCTTTTATACAGCTTGATTGACACCATGCCTATATTCCCATGTTCCCAATCTCCCTTTTCCTGGCATGCTCTCTGTACTGTGGCCATTTTTTCTGGGTTGTAACTATTGGCTTGCTCATACACACTCACAGATTGGCTTCTTGGGTAGGTGGTCTGCACATATAGAATAATAGAATCATGGAATTATTTAGGTTGGAAAAAACCTTTAAGATCATCAAGTCCAACCGTTAACCTAACCCTGCCCAGTCCCACTAAACCATGTCTAAGTGACCTACATGTCTTTTAAATACCTCCAGGGATGGGGACTCGACCACTTCCCTGGGCAGCCCCTTCCAATGCTCGACAACCCTTTCAGTGAAAAAATTTTTCCTGATGTCTAATCTAAACCTACCTTGGTGCAACTTGAGGCTGTTTCCTCTCATTCTATCATTTGTTGCTTGGGACAAGAGACCGACACCCACCTCGGCACAATCTCCTGTCAGGCAGTTGTAGAGGGCGATAAGGTCTCCCCTCAGCCTCCTCTTCTCCAGACTAAACAACCCCAGTTCCCTCAGCTGCTCCTCATAAGACTTGTGCTCCAGACCTCTCACCAGCTTCGTTGCCCTTCTCTGGACACACTCCAGCACCTCAATGCCCTTCTTGTATTGAGGGGCCCAAAACTGAACACAGTATTTGAGGTGTGGCCTCATCAGTGCCTAGTACAGGGGACAATCACTTCCCTACTTCTGCTGGCCACACTATTCCTGGTACAAGCCAGGATGCTATTAGTCCTCTTGGCCACCCGGGCACACTGCTGGCTCATATTCAGCCAGCTGTCTACCAACACCCTCAGGTCCTTTTCTGCCAGGCAGCTCTCTAGCCACTCATACAATTGGCCTCAGGCCATCAATCCAGCCTGTCTAGACCCCTCTGTAGACCCTTCCTACCCATAAGCAGATTGACACTCCTGCCCAGCTTGGCATCATCTGCAAACTTACTGAGGGTGCACTTGATCCCCTCATTCAGATCATTGATAAAGATATTAAACAGAACTGGCCCCAACACTGAGCCCTGGGGAACACCACCTGTGACCGGCCACCAACTGTATTTAAATCCATTCACCACCACTCTTTGGGCCTGGCCATCCAGACAGTTTTTTACCCAGCAAAGAGTATGCATGTCCAGGCCATGGGCAGCCCGTTTCTCAGGCATAATGCTGTGGGAGACAGTGTCAAAGGCTTTACTAAGGTCCAGGTAGACATCATCCACAGCCTTTCCCTCATCCACTAAGCCACCTTGTCATAGAAGGAGGTCAGATCAGTCAAGCAGGACCTGCCTTTAATATAGTGAAAGATAAAGTTGCTAGCTGGGCCGAACAGTTACTTATCAGGTTCTGGTGGGACAAACAAATAGCTTTAAAGATTGCTTTTGGTCCCATCAGTAAAAAGCTTCAGTAGGAAATTGATCTTTTCATCTCTGTAGATATCATACAGGCAGAGCAGGTCCTAAGCAGTTAATCCTGCATAGCTCTTTGTAGTATATGCCAGTAAACTGGTAGCATGTGTGACTAAATGTTTTGTTAGCACTGCACATATAATTTGCAGTTTGTTTTCTGATTAAATCTTTGTCATCCTCTATTCTCTTGTCCCAATTTCTTTGAAAAGGACTAAGAAAAATAGTTCTTTAAACTTAAAACCTCCTTAATATAGGTCCTTTCTATTATTGAGTAAGGCCTGAAATTGTTCCACTTCCATTATAGTGGGGAGTCTGTTACAGGCCACCCAATCAGGAAGACTGAGCAGATGAGGCCCTCTATAGAGAGATAGGTGCAGCCTCATGTTCACAAGCCCTACTCTTCGTGGGGGTTTTCAGCCACCCCAATATATGTTGGAGGGACAACACATCAGGGCATAAGCAACCTGGGAGGTTCCTGGAATCTGTTAATGTTAACTTCCTTCTCCAAGTGATAGAGGAGCGAACAAGGAGAGGTGCTATGCCGGACATTGTTCTCACCAACAAGGAGGGACTAGTGGGGAATGTGAAGCTCAAGGGCAGCCTTGGCTGCAATGACCATGAAATGGTGGAGTTCAAGATCCTTAGGGCAGCAAGGAGGGGGCACAGCAAGCTCACGACCCTGGACTTCAGGAGAGCAGACTTTGGTCTCTTCAGCAATGTGCTTGGTAGAGTACCATGGAGGGAAGAGGCGCCCAAGAAAGCTGGATAATATTCAAGGGTCACCTCCTCCAAGCTCAGGAGTAATGCATCCCCACAAAGAGGAAGTCAGGCAAGAAAGCCAGGAGGCCTGCATGGATGAACAAGGAGCTCCTGGACAAACTCAGATACAAAAATGAAGCCTACAGAAAGTGGAAGCAAAGTCAGGTAGCCTGGGAGGAATACAGAGAAATTGTCTGAGCAGCCAGGGATCAGGTTAGCAGAGCTAAAGCCCTGTTAGAATTAAATCTGGTCAGGGATGTCAAGGGCAACAAGAAAGGCTTCTATACGTACATTGGTGATAAAAGAAAGATGAGGAAAAATGTGGGCCCTTTCTGGAAGGAAAAGGGAGACCTGGTTACCTGGAACATGGAGAAGGCTGAGGTACTCAATTACTTTTTTGCCTCAGTCTTCACTGACAAGTGCTCAAGCCACACCACCCAAGTCACAGAAGGTAAAGGCAGGGACTAGGAGAATGAAGAACTTCCCACTGTAGGAGATCAGGTTCGAGACCACCTAAAGAACCTGAAGGTGCACAGGTCCATGGGACCTGATGAGATGTGTTCATGGGTCCTGAGGGAACTGGTTGATGAACTTGCTAAGACACTATCCATCATATTTGAGAAGGCGTGGCAGTCTGGTGAAGTTCCCACTGACTGGAAAAGGGGAAACATAACCTTGGGACCTCAAGGGTTTGGTGGGTTAGAGGGTTGTTCTCCAAGACCAGGATCCTATGCAGCTCAGATCACATTCTACTATACTGTGGAGTCATCAGCTCCTGCTGTCAAGATGCATTGAAGGCGTTCATTACATGATAATGCATGATTGGGTGTCTGCAGGGCCCAGCTTGGTGACAGCATGTAGAAGAGCAATGATTCACTCTGCTGAAAGTCACCATGGGGATATTGTAATAGGACCACTGTTGCAATTAAAGTATAGACTCGTTTAAAAACCTATGCTTCGAGACATCCATATTCACATTTACAGTTATGATATATGTCCCAGAGCTTCATGGAAATGTCTTTTCCCATCTTGCCTTAGTAACTGTTTGCCATCCAGTGCAAAAGTGACATATCAGTGACATACTCTGCACTCTGGTTTCAGGCAGGGATATCTTCTGGCCAGTAATAAGGTCACAACAGGGCCAGCAGTCAGCATGGAAGCCTTTCTGCAGGCACTGAGAGAAGCTGAAGAAGATTATCATCAATACACAGGGGTGGGAACAATTATCTTCCTGGAAAGATATTTTAGACCAAATAAAATGTTTATTGTGACACTTGTGGAGTTTTCTGAGTCATAAAAAATGTGGAGAAATTAAATGCACTTTAAATAAAAATTTACCCTAATGCCACAATACATATATTTCCCAAATGAGCGAAATTGTCTACAAATCTGACATATTTGAATATTGTGTATAAATAGGTTTTGAACCAGCAGTGAGATAGACAGAATAGATTAGCAACCTTTCCATTATTTTAAAACTTGAAGTCATGACTGTGTGTTTACCTGGTACGTTCAGAAATGTGAAACAGTGACAAATACCTCATGTTATTTAGAACCTATTTATTGGGTAAGTGTTGGATGCTCTCTCTCTCTTTTTTAGCTCGTCATTCAGTAAAATCTCAAGTTTTGAAGCAGACAAGGACCTCAAATACTCCACGAGTGTTAG
This sequence comes from Egretta garzetta, assembly GCF_000687185.1. NCBI lineage: Eukaryota > Metazoa > Chordata > Aves > Pelecaniformes > Ardeidae > Egretta > Egretta garzetta. The sequence continues at coordinate 2,097,975 of NW_009260080.1, forward strand.
CTACATAAAGCTTAGTAAAAATAAAAACCTTAGAAGTAATTACGTAACATTGCAGATGGCAAAATGGATGCATAAAGAAGTAATTTGCTAGAAGGCATTTATCAATTTAGTAATACAGCCCACGAGTGTTCATTCTTCATTCAGACTGAAAGAACACTGCCAATTTTTTGTGTAACTATGTACTGTCAATGTCCTATGTAATGACATGGTTTTGTTTTGTATTATGGACTTCCCTATCACTTGCCTTTCCATTATCCACATGTTGTCTGCCAACGGCAGAGGCAGAGCCAATACTAAGACTGAAGACCATATTTATCTCCCAGTTCAGAGGTTGTTTGGGGTTTTTTTGTGTGTGGCTTTTTTTTCCTTTTAAACATACAGTGTTATTTACCACAGAGTTATGCGGCTAGAGTTGCAGAGTGAGAAAGAATGAAGTGAGATGAAAAAGTGTTAAATTCCTTTTTCTACCCTGGGAGAGTATAGCAATTTAAAGTGCACTCATAGCTGCATAATGTTAATTTCCCCCCCAGTGCTTTCTGGCATCTGGCTGTATTCCCCCATGTGAAGGATCTTTACAGAGTAATTTGTCTCATTAGAATTTTTGTTCCTGAAATATGAAAGGAAAATAAATGTTATACATATTATCTGACAAAAAGCATTGGTGTATATAAATACATCAATAGATAGATATAAGATTATTTTGTAGAGTCAAGTATATTAAAAAAGTATAGATTCCAAAATTTAACTCAGAATGTTAGAAACTTGATCTGTAGTTATCTGTAGAACCTCAGTTCAGCCTCCTTGTGTATAACTGTTATGATTCAGTCTTGTAGGAAGCTGGAGAAACAAGAACAGACTCTCTTGAAAAATTGATGCTTTTTGGATTGAAGGATGAAGGACACCTTAAAGACTGGATATTACTGTCTTTTTCAGTTCTTGAAATAAAGTTCACCAGTGAAAGGAAGCTCTTAAATGTGAGTTGAAACCATTGAAGTTGCTTTAGGTAGAAATTGCATCCAAAGAAAAAGCAACACGAATGTCAAGTCTTTCTGTATTTCTTCTTTTGTACAGCAATAGCAGACAACTGCTGAAAATTCTAAATATGTTATTACACTAGGGAAATATGTAATCCTACATGCTCTTGAACTGTACTGGATCCACATGATCTGCCGTAGTCTGCCAGTACGTAAAATGCTATAGATATTGTTCAATGTGACTTCATGGTCTGTGACAGATGCCAAACAATGACAGCTACCAGTTTTCTCTGTGTCCTTTGATATGACACTTAATGGGTTGCTGAGGACTATCTTGTGTAAGCTGAGGTTTTTTATATGTAGTCTATTACATTTTAGAAGTTCCCCCTTGATATTAAACCCTCTGCATATAAATTATAGTTATTCTATGAATTTTGAAACATTAAAGAAAGTGTGTCTGTGTATACGTGCTTTTTGAAAGGCAAAACCAAGCAATAACCTCCTTATACTCTTCAGGTACCATCTAAAAAAAATAAAAAAAAAAAAAAAGAAAGGATGAAAAATAGGGACGAAAAGAAGGCAAAATAAATCTTCCTAATATCCACTTAGTAGTTTTCAAACAGTGAAGATTTTTAATATTTTTGACAAATTTGATTAGAGAAAAAATAGTTCTAAATTATGTTACTTATTATTTGTTGTAATTCTTGAAATTACTTTACATCAGAAAGAGCATTGAAGATCCCTAGATGTGTTTGATAAAATCAGAGCAGAGTTATTTAAAGGTCTCAGAGGACTGCTAGCCTATCTAGATAGAATTATATTTTGCAATCCCAGAAGAACAAAAGTCCGTCAAGTACTTAAAAAGCTAGAGATGAAGGACTATACTTCAGCTAGGGCAAGTGTAAGCTAAAAATGGCTAAACGTAGGCATTTGGGAAATGTGTCAGTCCTGACAGCTCAAAAATAGAAATAATTATGTAAATCTTGGCTCCAAACCAGAAAGCGTGTGAGTTAGAAAGGTTGTTAAGTATGGTCACATACTTCAGTAAATTAATTCAATCTCCTGTCAGAGATTAGAGATCCCTTATGAAGGTGCTAAAAAGATAGATTGCTGAGTGGCAATTTGGGTCAGACCAACTTAGCTTGTTCAGTACTGGGAAAGTGCTGGGTGGAACTCTCTGTTCTAAATGTCTAAGCACCCGGGCAGGCAATTACAACCTCTGAAGAGCATCAAGAGCAGTGAGGCGTGGTTACTTCCCCAGACCTACTCACAATGAACAAAATGCTCACCTTTAAAACAGCTCAAGGGTGCACATGAAAAGTGAGTATATTGGAAAAGAGAAATGGAAGGAGTATGATATGAATGTCCATTGTTTTCTGTAATGGTGTAAGTTTATTTCATTGTTTATGGACAAAGACTTACTTGTTGGACTTCCAGTGGTTCCTGCCACAGAAAATCAGAAAATTAAATCTGAAACCAGTAGGAAAGAAAAAAATACAGTCTTTGTATGATGTGATCAATATTGCTGCTTCTTAGCAAATGCTGATCCCACCATTGGGATCCAACGTCTATAGCCATGACCAATTGATCTTTTTCGAGGAAAGGGTGAGTGAAGACAACATCTGTAGCATTTTATAGACATGGCATTTATAAGCTGGATTGCCCCTATCAGGTGTCTGAAATAAAGCCTTAGTTATGTTCTTCAGAAGGGACCTTTCAGTGGAATCACTCCTGTTAGCTAATGGAGCACTGTGTCCAGTTTTGGGCTTCTCAGTACAAGGAAGATGTTGACATACTGGATTGAGGCCAGTGGAAGCCAAGATAGTCAGGGGGGCAAAGAATATGGTGCACAAGGGCAGGCTGAGAGAAATGGGTCTCTTCAGCCTGGAGAAGAGAAAGCTCAGAGGCAACTTAATGCCACCTACAATGAACTGATTGGGAGATGTAGAAAAGATGGAGACAGACTGTTGTCAGAGATTCACAGAGACTTAGGATGAGAGGCAAGGACACAAATTGGAACATGGGAAATTCTAATTAGGTCTAAGGACATTTTTATCTACCATGAGGGTGGCCAAACACTGGAGGAGGTTGCCCAGAGAGGGTGTAGAATCTCCTTCTATGTAAGTGTTCAAGACTTGACTGGACATGAGTCATGAGTTGGATTAGATCTGCTTTGAGCAGGGGGTCAGATGAGATGTAATCTAGAGGTCCTTTCTGATCGAAACTTGTAAAGCTCTTTATCTATTTGGAAGGACAGTTTTTAAACCTACTAAAGTTATATTGGATGGGAGACCATTTTGAGTACTTCTGGGACACTGGAATTCCATCCTCTGAAGCCACTATTTGGGTCCTGTCTCCTGCTAAGGAGCTATGAACCCGTAAGATTGAATCTTGCCCATGGTCAGGTCATTCCCAAGAAATAAAATAAAGCTAAGATTGTTTCTCCTTCTTATGCCTCTTCTAATGACAGTGAAATTTTTTTTTTTTCTAAATGTATTTTTTATTTCTAAATGTTACATAGGAGCCTCCAGCTCTTAAGAAAGAGATGAGATTTAAAAATTCCTCACATGGAAAAAAGTTCATTTTTTAAATCTCTATGGTGGGTTGACCTTGTCTGGCCACCAGGTACCCACTAACCTGCTCTCTCACTCCCCCACCTCAGTGGGACAGGTTGACATAATGATGGAGATCACTCACAAGTTACCATCACAGCGCAGTGGACCAGGGGCTGTGGTCAATTCATAACGTATTGTCTCTG
>NW_009260080.1:2101716-2105279 GCF_000687185.1 Egretta garzetta
GCTCTTCCCCTGCTCCAGCGTGGAGGTGGTGTTCCTCTCATGGGAAACAGTCCTTCTCCAATGTAGGTCATTCTTACAGGCTGCAGTTCTTCAAGAACTGCTACAGAACGTGTCCTTTCTATGTGTTACAGTCCTTCAGGAAAAGACTGCTCTGGCACGGGTCCCCCATGGGCTATTGTTCCTGACAGAAAACCTGCTCCAGCATGGGCTCCTCCCATGAGCCACAGCCTCTTTCAGGGCATGTCTGCCTGCTGCAGCACAGGGTCCTCCAGGGGCTGCAAGTGGATAGCTGCTCCACCATGGTCCTCTCTGGGCTTCAGGGAAACAACCTGTGTCACCACAGTCCCCTCCACAGGTTGCAGGGGTACCTCTGCTCCAGCGCCTGGAGCACCTCCTCCCCCTCAAGTATGGAAAAGGTTTAAAATAATAAATAAAAAATTTAAAGACTTTAAAATTCTTTTTTTTTTCTTACAGGCAGAAGTAATTCATGGTCATGCTCTATTAATGTGAAAACATATAAAGCCTTCTGGAGTCTGGAGACAAAATACAGCATCATCATATCACTCAGATGTATCCCTTCCCCCCAAACCTGGAAATTCTCACACATACTCTTTCCTTTTCTCCTTTTTTCCTTTTTTTTTTTTTTTTTTTATACCCTCTTTGCTCTTATTTTACTTGACTCTCACAGGTTACATCTATCAGGCTTTTTAAGTACCAGCCCTAGACAAACTAAATTGGCCCTCCTGTTGATATAGATTAAAGGTAGAGCAGTATGAATTGCTTTGCCGTAATCCTACTATATGCAGAACCAGAAGCTCAGAGCAAAGCAGTTTATGTTTTCAGACTTGATCAGAAAACATAACCTGAAAATTGTTCCTGCATTGCTAAACATCCTAGGACTCCTTATTGGGAAACATGAGAAAATAAAAGTGGTGTTCATTAAAATGATTCTTTTTTTAATCATTAGTATTATTTAAGTATTCACTAATTTATTTCTTTATCACCAATATGCTTGTGCTATATTGGAAAGCAAGACAACTGAAGTGTATTTGAAGAACTTGAAGCTCTGATTTTTTCTTGCTGACAAAGGAGTGCCCAGGAGCAGTGAACGAGGCTATCTTGGGATCAATCCGGATGGAAAACTGTCAAAATGGCTGCATGATATTGATCATTCAGGTTTTATTTTTTTCCACCATTTTTGTTCATCTTCCTTTTTCAATTTACTGCCTTCACATCTGCTGGCACTGTTTTGCAGGTGGATGTTTAGAGGTAGTTCTTCATGAGAAGGTATTGAAAGAAAGCATGGACCATGGATTAGGTCAAGGAATTTGGAGAGCTGGAAGTGTATGGAAAGACAGCATAGACAATGAAGCAAAAGATGTGAAGGAGATTGAAGGCAGGGTAAGTGGGAGGAAGAAATCCAAGTAGCAGAAAAGAATCGGAGATAAAACTGGTAAGGGCCTGAAGAGAAAAAAAAACCACAAAAAATACAACCCCCCCCTGGAATATGAATCTAAATGGAAAAAGGGAAGCAGCTAGTAGTGTTTTTGAAGAAAATTTGCTCATGACAAGCAACGAGGCAGCTGGGTGCTAAATTAGAGCATGTGGACTGTTATCTATCCCTTCATGAAAATTAATAGGAAGAGATGAGAGAATTCCTCTTCAGTTACTCTTTTTGCCCAGAGCAGTTTTACCATTTCCCACTCACTGCATGTTTTTCCTAATGGTATGGCTCCAGTGAAGTGAGATTAACAGAGATTTCTAGCACCGTTGTTTCAGAGGAATCTGTTCTGCATAATGCACAACAGAAACTTTCTTTGGGGAAACCCAGTCAGCCTCTGCGTCTGTGATGGGGAGGGGAGATGCATCCCCTGTGGTGGTATGCTATCCCTTGTTTATTTAGGCACCAGTCCTTTCCGTTATATTTGCCCCAGGTTCAAGCCAGTTGTCCAGAGGGTAAAAAAGCCAGAGCTATGAAAAATAAATCCCTGCCTAACTTTTAATAGTTATCTTTAGCATAATGAGAGAACCTGAAGAAAATGGATGCTGTGAATTATATGCCATGGGGGGAGCCCCTTAAGTTCCAGCAAAGAATGGGTACTTACATGTACTTGAGGCCTGACACCTGGTCTGGTGACTCAATAAGCTTGCTCCCTGGGAAAATAGTTTGTATTTTTCTGATTTATTTTCTATTCTTCTTCCCTCTTCCCTGAATGTAAAAAGCCCCAAGAAAAGTTTGTTTTATATAATGTCTAATTCCAGAAGGAGCTGCACTGGAGTGTTCAGCAGTTTCAAAATCTAAATAGCAGTTCTAATGGAGGACTTGCTTTAAATCCTCTTTCACCTCTATTACATTTCTAAATTCCATAATAACTTAGGAATGTGTTTCACAGGTTAATTACATAAATAATAGCATGTTAAGAACAGTTCATTTGTCTTTCATTGTCATGTCTTTGTTGTCCCTTTCTAAACTAGATTTTAAACAGTTTCTATCCATCCTTACACAGAAATCTCTCCATATCACTTATCATTTTCCTTTTTCAAGTCTGTTTTATTGCTCATGGGCCATTTTCATAAGATGACTTCAGCTGAACAGAAAATTCCAAGTGAGAGTTCACCATCTTTTTCTGTACTAGGAAAATAATAGATTCCATATTATTTTGTATCCTGTTCCTGTTCTCTTCATTTCACCCCTCTAAGTTTTTACAGTTCATCTGTAATTCAGCAATTTTATCCAATGGGCATTTCTCAACAGCGAATTTATCTGCCACTATGTTACCCATACACATCCTGTGTAAGATTCCTCTAAACATCTCAGTCTTTTCTTGATTTCAGTGAGATGAAATATCTTGATCTTCCTTAACCCTTTAATTAATAGCTAACCAATAAATAAGAATGAATAACACAGTTGTTAATGTGTCAGTTGTTAAATTCCAGGAAGACTGGAATTTTTGCCATTCTTTTTAATCTTTATGTGAATTATTAGAATTAATGGGATAAAATATGTAAAGCAAACATTTTTTGTTGTGTGCATATGCTTACATATGCAAGGAGTGTCCCTCTTTGAAGTGACTCAAACCCCAACTAGATATGAGCAACCTGCTCTAGTTAGCCCTGAGTGGAGCAGAAGGTTGGGCTAGATGACCTCCAGAGGTCCTTGGTGAAACAAGCTGTTTTATAGAATAGAATCGTAGAATCACTTAGGTTGGAAAAGACCCTTAAGATCATCAAGTGCAACTGTAAACCATTCTGTGAATTTTATTGTTTGTCCAAAGTTTCTAGCACAGATTTAGTATTAATTTTTTCTAGAAGGAGAAAGTTTGGCAAGAAGTGGAGGTTGGAATCAAAACATTTTAATTAACCACAAAGTCACAGAATCACAGAATCACAGAATGGCAAGGGTTGGAAGGGACCTCGGGAGATCATCTAGTCCAACCCCCCTGCTAAAGCAGGCTCTCCTAGAGCATTCTACACAGAACTTCATCCAGGCGGGCCTTGAATATCTCCAGAGAAGGAGACTCCACAACCTCCCTGGGCAGCCTGTTCCAGTGCTCTGTCACCCT
>NW_009260080.1:2105481-2148320 GCF_000687185.1 Egretta garzetta
GTCTTTCTTGAACTGGGGAGCCCAGAACTGGACACAGTACTCCAGGTGGGGTCTCACCAGGGCAGAGTAGAGGGGGAGGATAACCTCCCTCGACCTGCTGGCCACACTCCTCTTAATACAGCCCAGGATACCATTGGCCTTCTTGGCAACAAGGGCACATTGCTGGCTCATGGTCAGCTTGTCGTCCACCAGGACTCCCAGGTCCCTCTGGGCAGAGCTGCTTTCCAGCAGGTCAGCCCCCAGCCTGTAATGGTGCATGGGGTTCGACCTCCCCAGGTGCAGCACTTGACACTTGCCCTTGTTGAACCTCATCAGGTTCCTCTCCGCCCAGCTCTCCAGTCTGTCCAGGTCCCGCTGAATGGCAGCGCAGCCTTCCATCGTATCAGCCACTCCTCCCAGTTTTGTGTCATCAGCGAACTTGCTGAGGGTACACTCCGTCCCCTCGTCCAGGTCATTGATGAACAAGTTGAACAAGACTGGGCCGAGTACCGAGCCCTGGGGAAGTCATTATTAGATTTTCAATTAACATTATGTAATTTTACTACAGATGTTAAGTCTTTTATCTTAGCTTTTATTTGCCTAGAACTTTTTCAAAATCTCAACATGTATATGAAATATACATTATGTTCTACATAGTTCTCCTTTTTCATTCCAAATTACAGCTGAAGTAGCTTTTAACAGTTTGTGACTTCCACTGAAATTCTTTTCCCTCTTTGCCTGCAGCTTGTTTTCCAGGTCCTTTAAATCTGACAGGGACAACCAGCCTCAGTCCTACAGGGGGAATTTTGCAAGTGTCTGCTGCTGGCTGAATTCTTTAAAGAAATGTAAACTGGGTTGAAAAGTTAAAAATAATTTTATATACAGCTCACTTTCTAAAATTATATTCTGATAGTGTGGTGTGTTGATCCTTGCTGGACGCTAGGTGCCCACCAAAGCTGCTCTATCACTCCTCTCCTCAGCTGGACAGGGGAGAGAAAACATAGTGAAATGCTCATGGGTCAAGATAAGGACAGGGAGAGATCACTCACCAATTACCATGTCGCAAACAGACTCCACTTGGGGAAATTGGTTTAATTTATTACAAATCAAATCAGAGTAGGATAATGAGAAATAAAACCTGATCTTAAAAACAACTTTCCCCCACCCCTCCCTTCTTCCTGGGCTTAACTTTACTCATGATTTCTCTACCTCCTCCCCGCCCAGTGGCACAGGGGAATGGGGAATGGGGGTTGGGGTCAGTTCATCACACACTGTCTCTGCTGCTCCTTCCTCCTCAGGGGAGTACTCCTCACACTCCTCCCTGCTCCAGCCTGGGGTCCCTCGACAGCAGACAGTCCTCCATGAACTTCTGCAGCATGGGTCCTTCCCACAGGCTACGCTTCTTCATGAGCTGCTCCAGTGTGGGTCCCTTCCACGGGGTGCAGTGCTTCAGGAACAGACTGCTCCAGTGTGGGCTCCTCTCTCCATGGGTCCACAGGTCCTGCCAGGAGCAAGATGCTTCTTCAAGTATCCACCTGCTCTGGTGTGGGGTCCTGCAGGGGCTCCACCACTAACCTCCCTGGACTGCAGGGGCACAGCCTGTCCCACCGTGGGCTGTACCAGGGGCTGAGGGGAAACTCTGCTCCGCCACCTGGAGCACCTTCTGCCCCTCTTTCTGCACTGACCTGGGGATCTGCAGGGCTGCTCCTCTCATAGATTCTCACTCTTCTCTCTGGATGTGATTGGTGTTGCGCAGTTTTTCCCCCCTTCTTAACTATGTTATCCCAGAGGTGCTACTACTGTTGCTGATGGGCTCGGCCTTGGCCAGCCATGGGTCTATCTTGGAGCTGGCTGGCATTGGCTCTGCCGGACATGGGGGAAGCTTCTGGCAGCTTCTCACAGAAGCCACCCCTATAGCTCTCCACTACCAAAACCTTCCCATGCCCAATACAAATAGTTTGCTCTCATTTATATGCCCATTCATCAGACTGACTTAAGCTGTTATTTTAAGCACATAACAGAGTGATTCTTTCAAGATTTTCTCAGAAAAAACAGGTTTGTGTATTAATCCTGCTAGGCAGCTCCACACAGCCTCTCACTCACACACACCCCCCCCCCCCCAGTGGGATGGGGAGAGAATGAGAAGGTCAAAAGTGAGAAAACTCATAGGTTGAGATAAAGAGTTTGGTAAAAGAAGAAAAAGCACAACAAAATAAAACAAAACAAGGAGAAACAAGTAAGGCAGAAAGCAATGACTCACCACCAGCTGATTGATGCCCAGTCAGTCCCCAAGCAATGGCAGCTCTGAAGAAACTTCCCCCCACCCAGTTTTATTGCTGAGCACTGCGCCATATGGTATGGGATATCCCTTTGGTCAGTTGGGGTCAGCTGTCCCAGCCATGTCCCCCCTCCTGACCTCTTGTGCACCCCCAGCCTCCTTGGTGGTGGGACAATGTGAGAAACAGAAAAGACTTTGACGCTGTGTAAGCACTGCTCAGCAATAGCTAAAACATCCCTATGTTATCAACACTGGTTTTGTCACAAATCCAAAACAGAGCACCATATGAGCTGCTATGAAGAAAATTAACTCTATCCCAGACAAACCCAGGACAGATAAACAGATCATAAAAACAAACAAAAAAAGCCCAAAACCAAACAACAAAAAAACCCAACCAACAAAACCACCAAGGCCAAATATTTAGAAGATTTGTGAGAAATAATTCTTCTGAGACTGGAAATCACCTCAGAAAACAAGAGCAGTCTTAATAGAGTTAAGAAGTTACCTTACACACCATTCATCCCCAATTCTAGACCAGAGTACATTTTTATTCTGAGGCAGAGTTGTGTGTGTATGTGCAAGACCCCTATCAAATAAGCCTGTCCTTCCATCTCCCTGTTTTGAACAAACACTGGCACAGAGATGTACAAGAGAGTGTCAGCATAATTAGAAACAAGATTTTCGTTATTTAGACATAAGTTATGGGAGGGAAACACTTGGCAATGAAGCTGGAACTATTTGCTTTTATGACCTAGAAGCTGAGAGCTGTAGGAAAGAAAAAATGAAAAGCAACTCTTGAAGAAAAGTGCAAGGCAGAGTTTTTATTTATATTTTGGAAGTGGTCTGTGCCTCTAAATTTAAGGTTCCAGTGACTGTGTTTTCACAGCATTTTTCTATGTTAAATAGAGTAGTACATTATGGAAATAGGGGCACCATAGACAGTTCTCACCTTTGTGGAGAACCCTAGAGGGAAAACTGGTCCCTGGGCTAATGTAAACAAATGTGTTTCACTCCGTGGTGTGTAGAACTAGGACCAGTCTGGCAGAAAAGTCTGGGGCTGGCCAGAATAATTTTGGAAGATTGTTCTGATGTGAGGGTGGTGGTGTACGACCATGCCACCAGCCAAAATCAGAGCAAGCTGACGTGCACACTGTGGTCTCTCAAATGATGAGGAAGTGAAGCAGGGAGTGACAGACAGCACCTGCTAGACAGATGGAAGTGACAGGGAATATTCATGTAACTTTAGGAAAAAACAACCTGGTGCATGTGTTATCCATTATTTATGTCCTTCTTTGCTTCACTTTGGGATTTTGCTGCTGAGATGGTGCTGGTTGCTTCTGGATGCTGCTGATACTTGAACATAAAATGTGGCATGAATGTGACATACCAGTATGGATTAATGAAACCTATCTCAAGCACTGTCTTGCCATCAGGTTGCATTTTGCCCTACTTGTCAGCAGTGTGCCCAGGTGGCCAAGAAGGCCAATGGCATCCTGGCTTGTATCAGGAATCGTGTGGCCAGCAGGAGCAGGACCACATGATCACTTGATCACTTGATTGTGCCCCTGTACTCAGCACTGGTGAGGCTGCACCTCGACTACTGTGTTCGGTTTTGGGCTCCTAACTATAGGAAAGACGTTGCATTGCTGGAACATGTCCAGAGGAGAGCAACAAAGCTGGTGAGGGGTCTGGAGCACAAGGCTGATGGGGAGCGGCTGAGGGAACTGGTGTTATTTAGCCTGGAAAAAAGGAGGCTGAGGGGAGACCGTATTGCACTCTGTGACTACCTGACAGGAGGGTGTTGGTCTCTTCTCCCTGGTAACGGGCAATAGGACAAGAGGAAATGACCTCAAGTTGCGCCAGGGTAGGTTTAGATTAGACATTAGGAAAAATTTGTTCACTGAAAGGGTTGTCAAGCATTGGAAGGGGCTGCCCAAGGAAGTGGTCGAGTCCCCATCCCTGGAGGTATTTAAAAGACGGGCAGACGAGGTGCTTAGGGAGATGGTTTAGTGGTGGGATGGCAGTGTTAGGGTAATGGTTGGACTTGATGATCTTAAAGGTTTTTTCCAACCTAAATGATTCTATGATTCTATGATTTAGGCTCATCATTATTATGGTTGATGGTAATAATTTCACTCAAACTGTGGAATCAAATTTCATATGAGAAAAGGTGTCACAACAATACTCTACAACAATAGACTTGGATCTAATGAAACAAATAGATGTCTTCCTTCTAATGCCATCCAAGCAGGAAAGAAAAGTAATTTTAAATCCTCTTATGTAGAAAAAAGGAAAATAAATAAAACAATGAAATCCAGCTCACAAATGCCCTATTGAAATCAATGGTCTGGAGTTTATAAGTCATTTACCTGGACTTAGTGGCTTCAAACTTCTTTTAAATCACCAATTTCTCACAGCAGACATAATCTGGGAACAACTAACAGAAAAGATCACCTGTTTCATAGTAATATAATGCTACAGAGGCAGTCATTAGACTGAGCTGAAGGGCAATCTGTTACAGAGGGCAGAGTGTTTTGTGCTGGGGACCATTTCTCCCCATGTCTTCAGCCATCCTGGGGAAGGCAAACGGCTTCCCTCAGCCCATGATCAGGACAGGAGGCAGGCACTGGCGATGTATGTGAATCAGCTTCGGTTATTAACATTACAGCTGTACTACTTGTTTTAGTACAAGGTAAATGATGGGCCTTTTGTGACATTATCCAAACACTGGAAAAAAGACACAAATAGGTTTTGCACATACAGCAACAGAAGACCAAAAGGAGTAAATGTCTCTTCTTCCACTAGCATGAGTTACCAGTGATTCACATGCATATGAGCAGGATCGTGACAGACCAAACCGGGCCACATGATAGTTTCCATGAAGCAGCCTTTTTCCCCACCTCCCCGGTGACTGAAGTAAACTGCTATATGTTAAGCTGAATGACATTGCCTGGACGTTGAACATCAAAAGCAATTATTCAGTAATGAAACCCTCCCTACCTAATTTTATGATGACACCTGAATAACGGCAAGACAGATCAGTGACAAAACCTGAACAATTTCATGCACTGTAGTTACGGCTGCTTGTAAATTCCAGCTTTGCACAGTCCCTTCCCTCCTTGTGTTTTAGGGAGTTAACCCTGCAATTCTTAGGAGAGAAAAAACAAGAGAAGGTGAAAATCCCACCCCTAATTAAATAGTGAGAGAATTTTAAAAATAGACATAGTTGCAGTTATGTTGACTGAGACAAGCACAGAGGCACTGCCCGAACAGTAACAGACTCACCTTAAACTGCACATGCAGTTACCACTAATGTACACATTTCAAATGCTCCATAGCATGAGACAGGAGTTAACTTAATTGGTGATAAGAGAAATTGTAGAAGTCTCCATAGTTTACATTCAAATCTCAGCAATATTAATGAACCAGTTGGTTAAAATTAGGTAGAATGTGGATCTTCATACAGGCTAAACTGTACTTTTGGGAATTCTGTGTGTTATAATTGAAGCCAAAAGTCCCCATTTTACACTGTATTAGCATAATACTTCTCCTGTGTATAAGAAACCAGAATGGGCTGCTTTGACAGTATTCTATAGCACACAAAAGGTGTATTCACTGTATATAATTTGTTAATATCAAGAACCTACCTGTGTTTCTTTGGGCTGATGATAGTGACAGTACATCAAAATCCAGGTAATAAATATATTACAACCTACTTCCAATCCTGTTAAAAAATGTTTTGAGAAATCACAAACTGGGACTTTGTGACCTGTTGACTAATACACAGAGATGTGCTGTGCCTGGACCTGCATCGTCTTGCTCTGCTTTTACAGCTTGGTGCACCATGCACATCTGACACTGCTGCTGAGGGAACTCAGACTGGAGCAAGATGCGGAGGAACGAATGGCGGATTGAGTCAGTGTGCTTCAGCCCCAAATTAAGCAGAGACCAAATAAGTGATAATGAACTGTGCAGCGTAGGTATAAAACCATTGCAAACAAATTTGATAGGACAAGGGGTAATGGTTTTAAACTAAAACAGGGTAGATTTAGACTGGATATAAGGAAGAAAGTTTTTACAATGAGGGTGGTGAAACACTGGAACAAGTTGCTGAGAGAGGTGGCAGATGCCCCATCCCTGGAAACATTTAAGGTCATGTTGGATAGGGCTGTGAGCAATCTAATCTAGTTGAAGATGTCCCTGCTTATTGCAGGGATGACCTTTAGGGACTAGATAACCTTTAAAGGTCCCTTCCAACCCAAACCATTCTATGTTTCTATGATTCTATGATTCTATGAAATTCTACTTTAGAAGATATTTGAGATCACAGGTGTCCCCCCTCAGTTAATTTTTCTTCATGAAGGTGACTGAATACTAAAGTTGTTGTACTTCAAGTAACTATATGCATTATATGAGAACCTAAAACATCCCCAAAACCTAACTGAGTATATTAATGAAATTCCCAAGCCCCTAATTTTTTTTCATTACCACTCCCTAGGTTGCTCGTGGCAGGAAAATACAAAACCACAGCTCCTGATGTTGTTCAAACTTCTGCTTCTGAAGATGCATAGTTGAACTAAATATGCCTCTCTGTATTATACCAATAGAGCCTGACTTGATAGAAACACTCAGAGAACATTTGACAGATCAGAGATCTGGAGAACATAAAATAAAATTGTGGCTGTCTGTAATCTCCACTGTGGTGGGGTGTGATATGAAAGTCCAGGACTTGATTTCTCATTTAACCTGTTGAGAAAAAAGAGTTCAAACCATGGTTTCTCAGGGTACCCCTATATTGCAAAATAAAAAGGCTCAGGAAGCAATCATTGCTTCAAGAAACAAGACCAAATGACACAGAGTGACTATAATGCGAGGGGATAATTCTCTCTACAGTAGACCGGCCTTATCCACGCTATATGTCACTTGGCTTTGCTCTCCCCCAGCCTTGTATGTTGGTCCTAAAATGTAATTATTGCTTTTGTACATTTTCAGTTCAAAGTGTCTGAAATAATGGGAAGCTGTGTTGCAACCTTCCAGAATAGTGTTTTCATAACATGATGCTGAAAGTAGTTGTACACCCTGGGATATGGCAGGTTGATGCTGTAGATGTTTGAGGATGTCACACTGTTAGGATAGCACTGGAAAATTGTTTAAAACAGAGAAACCCAAACTGGAAATTCTTGTTTACACAGAATTTTGCCTGAAGACAGACTCTGGGCAAGGGTGAAGGTGTGCATTTCAGCTCTGCGAGTTCTAACTTGGATGAACAATTAATTATTTAGGAGGCAACCCCTGTACAGGAATTGTTGCAGGAATTCTTCAAGGGGGAATTTTGTGTCTGCTTGGTCCTTTGTCTTTGGCTGTTCTTTTCAAAAATTACAGCCTCTGTCCAGACACTAATAAGGAAGTAAACTGCTTAAGTTCAAGGGGGCGATAGTGAACAACAAAACAGCAATGAATCTTTTTACACATATATTTTTTTGATTTGGAATATTCGTAATTTTAAAAAGAATTTTACCAAACATCTTCAGTTACTCAATACTTCTGTTTGTCAAGTTTTTTTGGTCACCTCTGTCAGGGAGGCGGGATGACAGTGCTCAGCTCCTCTAGAATGAGCTCAGGATTTGCCTCTCCAGCTACCTTAGGTTCCCTGAATGCTCATGACAGAGAACCAAACAAATTCTTCAATCTTTAACTTCTTACTGGGTCTCACAGCTATTGGATAAGGCTGGCTACTCGTAAATAAAATTGCAGGCCCCAGACAAACTCCCAATGTAATCCCTTTCATTTAAACAAAATAGAAAAAAATCACTAATGAGGTGCCAAATTAAGGCAGCAAGTGCTCATATACATTCCAGGCAGCTGATTATGTCTCATCAAGGTGGCTAAGTAATACAGTCCTCATAATGAACTAATGGATTTGCAGGTCCAGTTAACACAAAAGTTCAACCTCAGACAAGTTAAAGTTAATCAAGTACAAAAAGGATTAAATTAGTACATTTAAATTCCACTGACAGAGGCATTAGAGCTGTGTTGTATTCCCTTATTTTCTGCTTTGGTGTTAAGTGTTGGGAAGAGAATGGCAGCTGAAGTATCCCACTCTTTGGGGACTTCATGCTTCAGTTCCTTAACACCCATGCATATGGAGTTGCTAATGACAGAGCGGCTACCCATCAGGGAATGCAATTCCACGTAGACATTTTCACCAAAATGGATTATTTCAGCCTCGTTGGTCACAGATTCTGTAGTTTTCCAGTGATTTATCTTACTATTAATAATGTCAGAGAATTTTAGGCCCTTGAATTAAATAATGATAAATAGGAGCCACCGAGCGAGCTCGGCAGAGGCAGTGCTGTTTATTTCAGTGTGAAGCTCTGTCAGGCCTGATAAATCGGATCCCTGAAATAGTTTATAAAGTACTGAATTGATGTGGCGGTTGGTGAGGGAGAGAATTAATGTTACGAAATAGGCCTGCAACCTAGATTTGATGAAAGCTGAGGAAAGCCTTTTATATAAATTCTGTGTCTGTGTAGGAAATGGTTGCAGCGAGAGGTGAAAGAGCTGCACAGGGAAATAATGTGCTTTGTAATCTCTGTGGGCTACAGGTCAGGGAAAAAGGTGCTCCGTGGATGCCGGTGGTGCCGGAGCTCTGCAGTGCTACATGAGAGCTCTGTCGAGTGGAGGGGTGGTCACAGGCTGCTCATTTATAATGCCAAACACTGAGGACACACTGCATGAAAGAAAAATGAAAGCCTGCTTATAGATGTAGAAGCGGCTTTCAAGTTCCACATGGCTGTCTTTGCCAGGCTGTTGGGGAGGAAGAGATCCTTGATGTTGCCCTGAGTAGTGCAGTCACTATTGCTAATCTCGCTGGCTGAATTAATAGTTTCCTCTTCGGATCACTTCACAAAATTCCCCTGGAAAATGCATGCTAAAATCATCTTCCATCCAGTTCATAATTCTAGGCGGGCACTTTCAAATTACAGCAGGCAGGATTGCTAAGAACGGTGGCCAGTACCATAAAGTGGGTTGATCTGTGTGTGCTGGGAGGTAGCTCAGCTTTCAGGCAAAGCATGCTGTGCACATAAATGGGAATTTTTCAAAGCTGCTTACTGACGGAATTGGACACATAATTGCTGTTGAGATTAGGGAGACCTGGTGAAACCCAGATCTTGCAAGTGATCAGTAACGCACGTGCAATATTTCTGCACCACCAGACCAAATTGAGGGGGGAGATGTCAACAGTGCTTCTCTGGCTGTTCCACATTTGTCAATACACCACTGGACAATCACCTTACTTACATGTTTTAATTATTGCTGGGGATTTAATATGTTACCCTAAGTATTTAAATAGGAAATTCCCTTCTGAGATCTTGATGCATGATGCTTCTCAGATAAAAAAGAAAAGAGAAGAGAAAATCTGTGGGTGGAGTTCTTGATGTTCACTCCCCATGTAAATCCAGTCTGCTACACTGCTTTTCAATTTTGTATTTGCTTGTGAGGACACCCTACAAGGAAGGAAAGGAGGAAAAGGTTTTTTTTGGTGTCACTCTCTCACCATAGGAGCATTTTCTGGTGCTGTACCACATTATTAAAGGAAAAAGCTGTTGCTATTCATGTGGTTCACAGACTTCAAAACAGCTGTTAACCACAGTGTATGGCTTTCAGATTGGGGTTGATAGTTTTAACAATTCTGTATCTGCTTCTTCCTACAAGGTAGTAAAGGGAGAGGAAGATGGTAGAGGATTATCACTCCTAAAGGCAAGTCTCAAGTCCATCTCTAGTTCTTTTTTTTTCCATTAAATGGGTCATTTCCATACAAGTGTTCACTGCAAATATTTAAGAAAGCTGCAGCATGGTCAAGACCTGAAAACAAAAGCCAGAGCTACTCTTACACAGTTTATTCAGCAAGAAATCTGATCAAGCTGACAGGGGAACCAGTGGGTTAAGATCTAAAGGGTAATACTTACAGGCAATTGAAATGTGTCAAATCAGAACCTTATAAATGGTTAGATAATATGCAGCATTTGGATTGAGTTTTGGGAAGATCCTTGGTATTCCTTTTTTTTTCCCATCAGGTTTATTTCATCTTTACTAACAGCCATAAAATTACTCTGTAAATTTCCTAAGTGCATGCAGTATCAAAACAATGAGAACACTGTCAGGAGAAAAAAAAAAAACTTTTCCTCTAAATGTATTATTTACGAGTGATGTGCATGGAAATGTCTTGGTACTTATTTTCTATCTCTGTAGTCTTGCATCCTTCCTTGATCTCTGAAAAGCACAGGACCTGATTTCAAGTGCCTTGTGCAAGGAGGACGAATGGAACAGGCTAGGTTAAGCAGTCTTCTGATTACCTTTATATGGGCAATTTAACCTCTTCATCTTCATTATCACAGGGATGGGGGAGATTGTAAAATGTAAAAACAAGGGAAGACATTTGGAAAGTTCTGATTGGTACTGATACAAAAATATATATTTAGAAATGAGGCAATAATATAATTTTTCTCTATCCTGTTTAATCTTCTTTGCTTTTCTAATTCTGTTTGAAATAACAAAGAATTTTTAAATATCAGATAGCTTGCAGGAGCCTAAAAAACTGCAATGAAAATAGTGGAAAGACTCCCAGACACTCAGCACACCTAACTCTCCACATTTACAATGCAAATACCAGCATCTGAGCTGGTGGCTCTGGTCTGCCTTTGCAGTCAATGGAGAGAAACAACCACTTTTCCTACCCCATGTTAGCATAAGATTGATATCACCTTTTAAGTACATCTGTCTTCTCAGAGTATAAAGATATTTGTGGGGCGACTATCTTATGCGCAAGCAATGTAAACATCTAGGCTGGTCATACGTATTCTATCTCTGGCGGCGTTGATGTGTTTGAACCAAGACCTTGCTCCTTGGTGTAAATGGTTGGTAAATATATAAGTTGCATCCAAACTTACATTTATGAAATGCAAGGAGGCTCCATTCAGTTCTTGTTTGTCTAGTTATTCACAAAGGACAGTCCCATAGGTCACGCACGCTTCTTGGTTTACAAAACAACATGCTGAAATGAGGAAAGTTTTGGGGGAAAGGACTAATCTCTTCCTTGGTCCCACCCCAATATATAGCAGGACACTCCAGTACGGGGAAGTGGTGTTTGCTCCTGGCTGGGAATGCCAGATAGCTGTCCTCTAGTTAGAATCATAGAATCATAGAATGTTTTGGGTTGGAGGGGACCACTAGAGGTCATCGAGTCCAACCCCCCTGCAGTCAGCAGGGACACCGCCAACTAGATCAGGTTGCTCAGAGCCCCATCCAACCTGGCCTTGAATGTTTCCAGGGATGGGGCCTCCACTACCTCTCTGGGCAACCTGTTCCAGTGGTTTACCACCCTCATTGTAAAGAATTTTTTCCTTATATCTAGCCTAAACCTACCCCGATTTAGTTTAAAACCATTACCCCTTGTCCTAACGCAGCTGGCCCTACTAAAAAGGTTTTCCCCCTCTTTCCTATAGGCCCCCTTTAGGTACTGAAAGGCCGCAATCAGGTCTCCCCGCAGCCTTCTTTTCTCTAGACTGAACAAGCCCAACTCTCTCAGCCTGTCCTCATAGGAGAGGTGCTCCAGCCCTCGGATCATTTTAGTAGCCCTCTTCTGGACCCGCTCCAACACTTCCATGTCCTTCTTGTGCTGAGGGCTCCAGAGCTGGACGCAGTACTCTAGGTGAGGTCTCACCAGAGCTGAGTAGAGGGGCAGAATTACCTCCCTCGACCTGCTGGCCACGCTCCTCCTGATGCAGCCCAGAGTACGGTTGGCCTTCTGGGCTGCCAGGGCACATTGCCGGCTCATGTCCAGCTTTTTATCCACCAGCACCCCCAAGTCCCTCTCGGCAGGGCTGCTCTCAATCCTTTCTCCCCCCAGGCTGTATTGATACTGGGGGTTACCCCATCCCAGGTGCAGGACCTTGCACTTGGCCTTGTTGAACCTCATGAGGTTCACACAGGCCCACCTCTCCAGCCTGTCCAGGTCCCTCTGGATGACATCCCGGCCTTCTGGTGTGTCAACCGCACCACTCAGCTTGGTGTCATCTGCAAACTTGCTGAGGGTGCACTCTATCTCACTGTCCAAGTCATTGATGAAGATGTTGAACAGCACCGGTCCTAGTACGGACCCCTGAGGGACACCACTTGTCACCGGTCTCCATCCGGACATTGTGCCGTTGACCACTACCCTCTGGACACGACCATCCAGCCAGTTCCTTATCCACCGAACAGTCCACCCATCAAATCCATAGCTTTCCAATTTAGAGAGAAGGATGTTGTGGGGGACCGTGTCAAAGGCCTTGCAGAAGTCCAGATAGATGACGTCTGTTGGTTGTCCCTTGTCCACTGATGCTGTCACTCCATCATAGAAAGTCACCAGGTTTGTCAGGCAGGACTTGCCCTTGGTGAAGCCATGCTGGCTATCTCGAATTATCTCCCTGGCCTCCATGTGCTTTAGCATAGCTTCTAGGAGGATCTGTTCCATGATCTTCCCAGGCACAGAGGTGAGGCTGACAGGTCGGTAGTTCCCAGGGTCTTCCTTTCTACCCTTTTTGAAAATGGGCACAACGTTGCCCTTCTTCCAGTCACCAGGGACTTCACCTGACTGCCATGACTTTTCAAATATTATGGAGAGTGGCTTGGCGACTACATCGGCCAATTCCCTCAGGACTCTGGGATGCAACATAGTCCAGACATAGTCCCTACTTCCCTGTCTTATATTACTAACAAGTGTTTTACTCTATTCCCCCCCAAATGTGTTTCAGTAAATTATTGCTAGAAAAGTCCAACTCTATTTGAGTAATTTATGTGCTGTGGGGTTTTGTTTGTTTGTATGGCTTTTTGCTTCTAATCTGCTTTGGTCTTTGACTTGCATAAAGGTCCTTACTGCTATCCCCTTATTTCCCTGCCTCCACCTGATTTAAGTTGTAGTAACCCTTAAGAGTGGTTTTCACAGCAGAGGCTAGATCCAGCTAGGCTCTAGTCTTAAAAAAGCTGTGTTATGAGATGCAGCTCCTTTAGTGACCAGTGTCTGGGAAGGGGTAAAGCAGACTGTAAAACCAACTGGGAAGTGATTCAGGGTAAGAATAATGGCTGAAGTACTTCTCAAGGAAAAGTGGTACAGATAGATAGCAGAAAATTCCCTTTAAGAGGTTGGGATAGCTGGATGAGAAGAAATTAGGATGGAAAACTATTTTCTATAAAAACATACCAGAGAGAAAGCTCTTGTATGAAAACTGTTTAGAAAGCATCCGGGAAGGGGAAGAGGACTTGATACTTTCTTAATTTTTGGACTGGCAAGACTATTCTACAGTGAATAATATCCTAACAAAAGGCCTTAAACCAGGCTCTAGATGTCACATTTGAGTATTTCTGTAGGGGGAAAGCTTAGTAACACTCTCCAGTTTAAGGATGTTTAATAGTTTTAGTAATAATTACAATGAACATTAGCAATGAATATGGGTAGTTCTGTGACTGCTGATGGAGCATCAGCTTCAAAGTTGCTTGTGATATGTTAGGACTGGTAAATATTTTAAGTGAATCTACATGAAAATTTAAGAAATGAAAGGTCTTTTTTTGGTAATTGTTTACAGAATTTTTATGTAAACTGATAAAATCAGACTGTCTGCAGTTTATCCAATATGAATTTAAAAAAAAAAAAACCTTCTGTGCTATATATTTATTTTTCTGCTGCATAGCTAAACCAGAGAGTTGAGTTTCTGGACACAGAAAATAAATTACCAATCTCCCCTTCAGGATGGGGAGTTAAAGTTCCATTTTAATCAAAGCAACATTACTCTAGATAAAGTTGGTGTTTCTGGGCCCCAGCCTTCAATTTGCGTAGATATGTATCACACTACCACTGTAGTGTAGCTGTATGATACACTAGTACGAAGCAGAATGTATATTCTTCAAAGTAGTTCTCTCAGCCCCATTTTTTCCTCCCAACACTACTCATCTGAAACTGAGAGGGATAAAACCCAGGCATTTTCAAGCTATAAAATAAACTCTATTAGAAGAGACAACGAGAGTTTCTGTGTCTACTTGAAATCAATATGCTGTGTTCCCTAAAACTGGCTTTCACAGCCTTTCTTCGTTGGGACCCGCATACATCTTGAGATCACACATGACCCCCCTCTTCAGATAGCAAAAAAAAAAAAAAAATTATCCCCTGCTAGAACTGAACTAGATATACTTGATTATATCATGTACATCCCATAACTTACACATACCCCCTTAACCTGCCCCATGCAATAATGTAACATCAGGATAGAAGTTCATTGAAATTTGCTCTCTCTTAAGGCAAATTAAATGAAAGGCTGGAGAACTTTATTTAACCTTCCATCAAATATGTACTTATATTAGGTAATTTTCCTAATCTCCTTTTTCAGTGTCCTCAATGTATCCTGATAACGTAGGAAAATACCCAGTAGGTGTCCCTGAGCGTGAGCATATTCCATTCTATCTGCTCAAATCCCAAAAGAATTTATGTTTTATAATGCTTGTAACATACATTTGTGATATTCTGCCAAGAAGCAGAACCAATATAATCTGAAATAAGTGCCAAGTCCTAATAGCTGAAGCATTGATGTGGAGGTTGGTGAAATGAAGGTAATCAGTGGGAAATAAAGATGAGAAGGATTTTATGCTCTAGTGGTGTCTGTGGCACTGTTTTCCTGTAGTGTAGATTACCTCTCATTATGATTCACAACCCTAAACAGCTAGGCTAGGCCTGCAGATCCCCACAGATCAGTTAAGGCAGAAGTGGACAATAAGTATTAGGAGATGTTTCGGCCCATTTTTATATACAGTATTCAGGTTCTGGAGCTCATGACTGGAAAGAAAACATTCATTTCATTATTGAGCTCAAATATCTCAGATTCCATGTCAAACTGTAGGGGTTTTTTTAGGCTTTCTCAGTTTTTTCTTTGAAAACTATTCTTTTTGTTCAGATGAATCAAGTGTTGCCTAGTCCTCAGAGCCATGGAAAGTGAGTGTGACGCTACAGCATAGCACTCACCTGTAAGAGGTACAGCTGGTCTCTAGACATCAATTAGAGATATCCTAAATATTGAATGGAAAAGCACCTCTTGGAGAAGCATCTCTGCCCCTTTTTCCTCAAACTCAAGAGCAGTGATCCCTCCCTACCCAAGATAGGTGCTGAAGTATTAACTTCACATGTAAAAAATAAAACAAGATCCTTGAATAGTCTAATATTGCTTCTAGAGGACTATAATCCCCTTAATCTCCTTCTTGTTTTGATGTAGAGAATTGAGCTACAGTTTCCCAGTAATAGGGCACCTCTTTGTGTTGTTGTAGATCTGAAAGCGTGGTGAAAGATGGAAGAAAAACGTATTTAAAAATTATATTTCCTGGCCTCCAGGGCTTTGGGTTTCTATCACTGAAAGTCTTGCTAGCTGGGGTAGGAATTAGTACGCAGGTGCCTTTGTCCACATAAACTGAAATAAATCTAGTTGCCTACAGGGTTAGGCAGATTCAGGCTAGTTATTACAAAGTGTCGCAGATGGAGTGAGAGGGAGGCAAAAATAATGTTGTTTATTGGTGTAAAACAGTGAGTTAACAAAGGTCAGTGGTAAATGTGACAATAGTTTATGAGATTCGATGGCAAGGTACACTTTGTTATTTACTGCACAGAGGACAGGGTCAGACAAGACTGTCAGGGAGACCCTCCCGTTGAGTCATGAGGTTCAGAAAAGATCCCCTTGCTTTCTAAACTCCCTCAGAGAGGAGTCTAGGTGCGGCTGGATCCAATCTTAGTCCCAGACTTGGTCAACGGTTTATGCCTAAAGGATTATATATGTGCAATTAATCCTTTATGTCACTTAGCTAAGATTTCCAAGTTAGCATGCTGTTAGTCACTTACCGAGAATCTGTCGTGGTAAGGAATCTCTCAACCTCGAGGAGTAACCTTGAGAGGCGTCCCTGCTCAAGGGGAGATCCTGGCGTGCAGCCCGCTGCTGTGCAGGAGAGCTCAAAGGGCTCTTGGGCTGCTCACTATTGATGGGGGTAAGATGATTGGCTCATAGTCGTGTTTGCATCCTGACCACTGTGCTTAGGTGGGCACATTCCACAATAGCCCTTGGCTATTGCATTGTTATCTGTCTCCCCCCACACCCAGTGGGTGCATCCTTCAGGACCAGACACATCTATCAGATGCATCTATCACCACAGCCACAGGTAGTTATCACTTGAAGGAGGTCAAAGGAGGGGGAGTCAGAGACGAGGGGGGAGCACACCGCCACACAGAGGTAGACTTGCATGAAATCTTTTGAAGATTAAGACATAAATATTTACTTTTAAATCAGTGCACAAAAATGCTACTAGTTTCTCCTCTTCCTCTCATTGATCTGTCCCCCTGTATCACTTCAATTTTAATGCTCTTATTCAATCAGGTTTAATAATTTCCCATAACTGACTTCAAGGTAACAGTTTGTACAGAAAGGTTATATCAAGTACAGCTTTTCAGGTTTGTCTGTAGCTTCCCCTGTACTGTGATTAAGTGTGTCCTAATTTGGTCTATTGTCATGGAAACCCAGGAAATACAAAGGAATTTCTGGGACTCCAAAATATGCAAGTCACTTCCATAAAACAGCAGTAACAGAACAGGCATGAAGAAAACTCAGCAGTGTTTTTTAAAATCACTTTTTAGCTAATTTTATGGAGAGAACAGTTAAAAAATCTCAATAAACTCTGCAATTTAGTAATAGTAATAATCAAGTTACCTGAGGGAATAAATTGAAATTAGAATGTACGGTTTGCTATCAATATCTGCAGCAGTAAATATTACCATATTACCCTTTTCAATTTAACACTGGAATCATAAATCTGATTAAGAGTTTTTTAAAAAAATAAATAGTTCTCTTTGAAAGCACATTTTTTAAACAGGAAAACTCCTAATTGTTCTGTCCAGAGTCTATTCTCAGAATCTTCAAAACTTCACCCTTTTTCTATCACCATAGAAACACCAACAGCTAAAGTCAGTGCAATTTATTAACAAGTTAGCCAAATTTCTTCACTAACAAGCAAAACGATTCCAAGCTGTTGTCAGTGGATTGAATTCAGGCTGGTTTTCATCTTTCCTTCTTTCCCAGTGGTATTTTAAGCCTTCCTGGAGAATTTTGCTACTTGTGCATGCCATGGCAAGGATGCAGGTTATAGTGGGAGGGGTAGACAATTCACACATATTAATATCCTGATCTTCATGAGTTTCATGACTGGAGCCTTGGAGATGCACTTCTGTCTTGCTGTAGCATCCTACTATTGTGATACAGCTTCACTCCAGATCTGAGTTACAGCTGGAAGGCAAGGTCCTGGGGTGCAAAGGACAGGTTGGGGCAATCAGAGGAGAGCCAGCAAATGTGGCTGTTTTTTACACTGGACCTTCCTGGAAGGAATGTTTCCCAGGAGCTTTCCCAGTATCTAATACTGTGACACCAACACGCTGAGCATCTTCCACCTGTTTGACATGTGGATGCCTTGCTTGTGCTTTAGGTATATTAAGAGATTTGCATCCTGTAGCTTTTCTTTCAAAAGAAGTTGGAATTATTTTCTTAGTAGTGAAGAGACTTGGATAACTTGTTAATGAACTGCACTGGACTTTGGGCTTCAAACTACCTTCTTTTTTTTTTTTTTTTCTAGAAAAAACCTCTAGAAAAATGTTATTGAGTTGAATTATATAGACACCCTAATAATTATCAATAAGTCATACATTTGTCTCTATATTACTCACTTTTTTCTGTGAAGATTGCCCTTGAGAGCTAACATTTCTGTGGAATTTCTTGTTTTTTTCAGGGATAGCTGTTGAATTGTTACTACAAATATTTCTGCTTAAGCAGGTTATTGGCATATTTGGCATTCAAAATTAAAGACATTTAAATGGCAACAGACGTCACACAGGAGATTTTTGTTCCCTGTTTGCGTAAGGTGTATAATTTTAGAATCTGAGTCGTATTGCTAATTAGTTCTCTGTCCCAAATATGCTTCTCTAAATGCTCCTTAATAGTCACATAATTTCTCCCCTTCAACATTCTTGTCAACAAAATAGTTAGACAGAATATTTAAAGGAAGCAAAACAAAAGGGATTCCAAAGTATAGAAGTGTAATCTCAGACATATACAAACACATGGCTGCATAGTCTGAGAAATGCACTGCTATCTTGCATACATGTATGAAGAACGACAATTTTAGGTATAAAAGTTGAGCTACAGCCATTATCTTCAGGCAGACACTGCCAAAAGGAACAAATATCTTTCCTCAATGTATTTAGCAAGCCATAATGTTACAAGGTAAGGATGTGAAAATAATCTAAATGTCTTTCATTTCCATCTGAAACTTGACTTTAATGTACAGGCATTCAGCCTCATGACCTCAGCCTTCATTTACAGTAACAGCAGAAGCTGAGAACTAGATCATTGTACCTTCTCTGTGGTCATCTCCCTACATTCTGGTGTTATATAAATATTTGTCAACAAAAGAAAAAAAAAAAAGAAAAGAAAAGGTAAATTAAATAAAAATTAGCGAGGAAGTCAAATTAAGCTCTGAAATGTTAGGAAGTCTTAAAGCAGCTGTCCAATCCCAATACAGCCCCTTGAGTATATCATGGGTGAGCTGTAGTTAGATGTTCACTTGATGTTTTTTTCAAGAAATGTTTGCTTGACACATCCCACTGGATGTGCTGTTCATGCTATTTCTGTTATTCATGTTATTCACTATATTTTTTCTTCTTTGGTTGATGGGGTCACCCCATCATAACGCCAGCTGTTCTATGTCATGCACTGTTTAAACTACATACAG
The DNA here is from genome assembly GCF_000687185.1 of Egretta garzetta. Taxonomy (NCBI): domain Eukaryota; kingdom Metazoa; phylum Chordata; class Aves; order Pelecaniformes; family Ardeidae; genus Egretta; species Egretta garzetta. The sequence continues at coordinate 2,124,584 of NW_009260080.1, forward strand.
TTAGTATAGTATTCATATTTTTCCTGGAGGAATTTTTCACATACCTGAGAGATTCACAAGTATTAATTTCTTTTCACAACAGCACTTTAATAATAGGGAGAATTGTTCAAATTTTTTAGATATGAACTGAAATACCCAGATGAGAAGGTAAAAAGTAGATGCTTAGTTTTGACACATTCTATATGCTTTAAACATTTTGAAATTCAGCTCCTACTAATTTCCTACTAATTAAGCTGTAAATGATAAACCATTATTCAAATCAGTTGCGAAAAATCTCAGACCAGGCACCAAGAAAGTGACCGCTTATGAAAACATTTTGGTCATGCTTTGTTTCATTAATTTAATTATCCTGTGAAAGCTAAGAGCCATCCTTCTTTTTCAATAACCCAAAACTCAGCCCTTGCTTACCTTTCAACTTCCGTAACATTAACAATACATGAGAGGTCTTCATTAGCTGAGTCCATGTAAGTTGGCTCCTTGAGCAAGTTCCTCTGTACTTGAAAGAAGCCAGGGGAGCTCTGGAAATCATACCCTTTCATCAAACAACTATGACTGCCAAATCCATTGAAAATGCCTGCTATTCTTGCCTGGTAATCTCCTTTAAAAAAATCAGCTCAAGGCAAATATGGATAACTTCCAGAAGGGAAAATGTTTGAGCAAATGAATAAAATTAGGTAACTGTCCTGGTTTCAGCTGGGATGGAGTTAATTTTCTTTCTAGGAGCTGGTATAGTGCTGTGTTTTGGATTTAGGATGAGAATAATGTTGATAACACACTGATGGTTTAGTTACTACTGAGCTGTGCTTGCACAGAGTCAAGGCCTTTTCTGTTTCTCACACACCCCCACCAGCAAGGAGGCTGGGGGTGCACAAGAAATTGGGATGGAACATGGCTGGGACAGCTGACCCCAAGTAACCAAAGGATTACTCCATACCAAATGAGGAAAGGCTGAGAGCATTGGGCTTGTTCAGCCTGAAGAAGAGAAGACTGAGAGGGGACCTCATCAACACATACAAATATCTTAAGGGTGGATGTCACAAGGACGGAGCCAGACTCTTTGCAGAGGTGCCCAGCGACAGCACAAGGGGCAATGGGCACAAACTGAAACATAAGAGGTTTCAGTTGAATATGAGGAAGAACTTCTTTACTTTGAGGGTGACAGAGCACTGGAACAGGCTGCCCAGGGGGGCTGTGGAGTCTCCTTCTCTGGAGATATTCAAAGTCCACCTGGATGATGTCCTGTGCAACCTGCTCTAGGTGAACCTGCTTTAGCAGGGGGGTTGGACTAGATGATCTCCCGAGGTCCCTTCCAACCCCTGCCATTCTGTGATTCTGTGATGATGTTGTGTTCAGTGTATAAACTAGGGGAAAAGCTGGCAGGGGGTCTGCGGCTCGGGAACTGGCTGGGCATCGGTCAGTGCGTGGTGAGCAATTGCATTGTGCATCATTTGTTTTGTGTATTCTTTTACTATTGTTATTATTTTCCTTTTCTTTTCTGTCCTATTAAATTGCCTTTATCTCAACCCACAAGTTTTACCTTTTTTTTTTTATTCTCTCCCCCATCCCACTGTGGGGGAGTGAGCGAATGGCTGTGTGGTGTTTAGCTGCCTGCCGGGTTAAACCACAACAGAAACACTCTCTACATAACTGAAAACGATTTGTATCAATGGGGTAAAGTGAGTGGTACATGTTCATGCCCAGACACCATCTATTCTTTGCTAAACACTTCTTCGTTCAAATAGGAAGCACTAGGCAATATGAGTAGTAAGGGGTGTTACCAATCCCACCTCTAATTAACAGAACTAAAGGGCATTATTTCAGTGGTAATGGAAATGATTGTGATTCCTCAAAGTAGAACTGAAGCAAATCAATCTGAGCCCATTGGACCCAATCCAATTAAAAAGGAGCTAATCTGTTTTCAGAGAGAAAATCATGGCCTACAAGGAAGACATGATGATAACTAAAAGAAAGTGAAGAATTATGATTAATTCAGTTTTCATTTTGCACAGTTGCTCTGATAATTTTTTCTGTGTATTTAATAGTTTATTTCTACATATGATCAAAATAGATGAAGCTTGTTTATCAGTAGCATCACTTGTATTTACAGTGTTAATCTAAAGAAAAACTCCAGAGAATAAACACTTATTTTTCACTTCACAGTCTTGTAGTTCAGACTGCCTTTCACATTCCAGCTATTCATTAGCTATTCTAGAAGCTATCCTAGAAAGGTATAATTGCAATAAAAGAGCTATTTAATTCAGCAAAAAGTAGAAGTTTGCCACTTCTTGATTTCTTATCATTTGATATAAAATTGTTTAAAACTAGCTTTGTTTTGAAAGCTGGAGGCACTGTCACGATTTAGAGGTAATATGTAGATAGCTGCAAAGTGACTGTAAGTTACTACCAGTTGTAACTAGGAACATATCCCATTATTATTGAATCCATTATGTGATCTCATGCAACAAGGGATTATAACTGATGCTGCAGCATATCTGCAGCAGAAGAGGTTCGCTAAATCTTATGCCACCAAATCTTCCAGTTCAGATCTGTCACAAGAGACTTTTAATAGTTCCGCTACTGAGTTTTGGATTCAAGAAGTGTCAAGAAGATTATTCAAAGTAAAACATTGAATTGCTTGAGTATGCAGATTCCCAGAGAGCAGGCTTTTTGCTCTTGGCACTGACAATTCCAGTACATGCTGGAGAGTGAATGTCATAAACTAATGTTTCTCAGCAGAAAACCTAAAACTATCTTCTGTTTGGAGCCTGTCTGGTGTGCATAAGCCATCAGTAGGGACTCACCTTACGCCTCCGTTTGATCTGGTCCTCTGGTCTACCATTTCAGTCAGTAGAGAGCAATAAGCCCCCTAAAGCACAGGCCAGCTGATCCAAAAAGAAGAGACAAAAAGCATCAGTGCTTCTTTCTCATTACTGTTTATACAGGAAGAAGAGGGTGACTTAATACAGACACCTGAAATGAGGTGAGATCAATACCCCACACTACCGCTTAAAGCAGGATACTTGATTTTCAAGTTTTATTGTACACATCTTGAATGCATCTGCATACCTCTACTAGCATTTCTCTCTATACTTCTCTTGCCTTTTGTATGGGATAGGGGATAATTCTTAATCTCAAGAGTGAATGGTAAGGCTTAATTGTGTGCTGTACAAATATCACAATTCACTGGACATATCCTAGATGAATGGGTGGAGAGAGAAAGATAGACAGATGCATAGATGAGATTAACTTTTGTTGAATGCTTTGAGCTCTTTTGATGTATAAGGCTATATATCTTCAATATATTACTGGTTTAGTATCTGACTTGAACTGGTTTATTCATCCATAGTTTACAGGATTTTCAGGATAGCCCAGGTTCCTGTCAGATAAATCTCTTCCGTTTTGCAGCTAAGAAAGGAACTGGACTAGATTTATGACTGATAATACCTTTTTTCTTTTAAAGGGAAAATTGATAGACACCTTCCCATGAGACTTCCTATAGATGTGGTTACTGCCTTAATGATTATTCCATATCAAGCCCACTCCACTAAAGAGGTACTAAATTAAAAGGCTGCTGTTTGAAGCAAAAGCTACAAACTGAATTTCAAACACCTAATAAGATACTGAAAATTACCTCAAGCTTTCAAATGTCACATACTGTAAAAATACAAATTAGACTGTAAAATTCAGCCTAGCCATAATTAACAGTATGATGTGTTCAAATAATCAAGCATTATCCTCAGAGGAGTCTATTGAAGGAGATTATTATGAGCGGTAGTTCACTAATCATTATATGACAACTATTTTTATGTCATTGATCTAGACTGCCTTGTCTATTTTGTCAGTGTCACTCGGCATCTTTTAAAAAAGGTGATATTTTCCCCCACACAGAGTCAGCTCATCCTACAGCTCCAATTGATGTCAACCTTTGCTCACAGTTATCATCTGCGCACAGCCAGGCTTCATTTTAAATCAGAGAAGCAGGGATAAATAAAACTGGATAGCTTTCAGTTCCAATCACATCCTGTTTTACCTCGCATCAGCCAAAAAGTTATCATGAAATGATGGATTTTTATCTGTGAAAGTGAAAAAGTAAGTTTAAGATTTTCAAATTTTGTAAAAAATATTCTCTTACATCTTGTATATGTTTTGAAAAAAGGTTTCTTCTTGCTTGGAGGATGAAAAAGTCTGAAGGATTTTATTATTTTTAATAATAAAAAGGAATTATTTCAGGAAGAGAAAAAATCAGATGTCTTTTGCAAAAAGGAAAATGAGACAGTCTCTAGATTTTGTATTACTAGGTAGTCAGCACAGGTTCCCAAATTTTGCAAAGCATAGTAATGGAATTTCACAGCTCCATTCCTCATCTTCACCCTTGCAAAATTTTCTCCAATCCATATAGTGTGACACAGATATAAACTCAAAGGAGCTGAAGGGTTCAACCTCCTTGTCTATTCCTCTTTAGTATCAAGTATCTACGTTAAAAAGGGAAGCTTTTGCAATTTGACCTTTTTTAAAATGTGTCCCTCCATTGCATATCTCCAAGCACAGCAGTATGAAAGAGAATAAAAATTCTTACCTACCCTCTATGCGTGGTTTAGTCTAATCCTTGAAAATAAAAATAAAAAGCCATGAATAAGAACTGGGGCTAGCCAAGTGTGTAATATGCTGCACTAACAACACTCACTAGAGGGTAAATCACCTATGACTTAGCTTCCAGAACACACAGACTATTAAGGAAAAAAATTTACACCGTGTGATATCCTTATGCAATATAATGCAATGACAGTCAACTCTCACCTTAGTCTGGAACTCAAACAGAACCTCTCCAGAATTATTTATAAGATTAGGCAGAGTTGCACTTGACTTGTTAAAAGTATTTCTGTTGGTTTTACTAGTGTCAAAGGAGAGCATGCAAGAACATTACTGGAGAGGATATTCTTAAAAACTGTAAGTTCAGTTGGGCTTCTCTGAGAACTTTAAACAGATTGTGGCTGGTTAGGAAAAATGCACTGTAAGGTTCATCTCTTCACAAAAACCAATGTGTGTCTATAGCAAGAGTATGTAGGAGGTTTGGATTTGGTTCCCATCTCTACCTTAAACCTCCATACAATGTTGGCAACATCTTTCAGTCTCTCTGCACTGTAGTTCCCCATCTATAAAGCACATGTAATGCGTTTTTCTTTCTACTGTTTTTCAATTTCTTTTCTTTATTTCAGCACTTCAGGAGATGGTTTACTATGTTGAAAGTGTAGCCAAAAAAAAAAAAGGAAACAGTGGAAATATCATCAGTAAATAAAATCCAGGATCTGTTATTGTCACGGCCTGGCTAGACATCAAGCAGTTGGGATAGAACAGTAGTAACTTCAAAATGGCCATAAAAGAAGAATGGCTGTAAATAGCCTATCCTATAAATATTTAACCACATTTAATGTAATTTTATATGACAAGTTGGGGTGCAATAGCTAAGTGTTTCCATAATTGGGAGCTAACAATATTGAGGACTAAAGCTGTGAAGCTTCCCTGTGATATTTCAAAATAGCATGCCATGTGACATAACTTTAATTCTCTAGAAAGAAGACACTATTTTTGCTCCTGTTTTTGCACCTATCTCTCCCTTGAGTAGCCCCGTTCTGTCTTAAGCAGCAAATTAATTTTAAAGGCAGGAGAGCAACTGCAGTGGCAAGACCCTGCAGGAAAAAACAATTTCCCCACAAGAATTAAAATCTTACTGGGTTGTAGAAAGGGTGATATGCTGTTGGTGTCAGAAGCAACCTGCACACTGGTGAGGAGACGGATTTTGGCAACAAAGGGCTCAAGCAGACAGAAAGCTGGCTCTGGCAGCCGTTTTTCATATGCCTTCAGTTCACGTTGACGTGGTGTGAGCGTCTGGCTGGTGTTCTGGGCGCAGGGACGGCGCTGCCGTGGCTGCGCTGCAGCGGGACGCTGCAGGAAGGAGCAGGAGCTTGACAAGTGCCAACTGGGAAGGCTGAGCTGCACCTTCTGGGCAGAAAAAAGGAAGAATCTGTTAAGTAGCAGAGAGAAGCTATTGGAATTGGCACTTTTTATAGTGAGGTTGAAAAAAAAAAAAAGAGGTTTGCATCTTTTTGAGGAACATTTTGATCAGGGGCTTTTTGAGGCCTGGTACAACTTCTGGAAACTGGTGGGAAGAATCCCATTGTGAGGAATGAAAAGAAGACAAAACGCAGGATACTGTTGTTTGGTTGTTTGGGGGTTTTTTTCCAAACTGAAATTAAAATACCTGGTAACGAGGATTCCTGTTCACTGAATGTTTCACAGTATCATTTGGTGCATGTACTGATACAGCAATGCTGTTAAACTCCAGAAGCCGACGTTTCAAATCCACCAGCAGGCCTTCATTCGGGAAAGAACAGGGCTCTAACATCCCTATCTCTTCTTAGTTATTTTCTTATGTTTTCCTTGACATTCAATGACAATTATTTTCCTTGTTTCAAGTACTGTTCAATGACAGATCTTTTTCGTTGCCCAGAAAAGTTATACTTTTGTATAAACTATAGCATGTGATTGTGGAACATGATCTTTTTAATTTGAACTTCATTTCAATCTTTCTTTTTGGTTAATTTTAGAAATAAAGAAATTACTGATTCTCTTACATTTTAGGATTTGTTATAAAGTAAGTCCACTTGGCACCTTGCATCCTTTATGAAGCCTTTGTTCTTGAAAGAATTAATACACTTTTCTATTATTTTAGATTTTTTAACTTCTACATACATATGGTAGATACCACATTTTTATTAGTTTTTAAAGTTTTAAAGTTTTATAGATTGAGCTCTCATTTGTGGGTTTTTAAAGATGAGATATTACAGCTGGTGTATGTAGAAGCTGCACAATCCATTTTGACTTCTTATTCTCTCAGGATTCTTATTCTTTTTTTTTCCCCTCTTACCAAGTAATTAGCTAAATTTCTTTTAGCGCTGCTGGGTCAATTTACTGTTACGGAGCTATTCAGTGCCTGCACTGTATCTGTCTTCACTTCTTTTCAGGCCAAGCATTGCCTAGCCAGTTTAGCCATTCATTCAACTCTACTCTTACTTTCCCTGAGCAAACAACAAATTAATATCAGTTGACAGTGACATTTTCCACTGATACTTTATAACACAACATTCCACAGCAAACTTGTATGGTAAACCTTAGCTTATGTGTGATCATTACCAATTATCTGTTTGTTTATTTTCAGAATGAAAGTTGGCCAGTTAGTGATTCCCACTGCAAAAAGCTATAACTACCCATTGACAGAAGTGGGTACCTCACACATTTTTCCTGAAGCTTTTTTTTCAGTGGCTCAACCTTAGTGCCATACTGTAAATCCAGAAAGTTTTTATAAAAAAAAAAAGAACGTGACTGAGGGATTTGGATATTTAAAGTAATGATCTTACCACAAAGTTCTGAGCATCTACTAATCTTTGATATATTCAGTACAATACATCTGCATGATAAGGAAAAAATAATTATGTTATCTTTGGAACAGGGAATATGCATAGAAAAGTCAACCCTAAATCAGACATGAATTCTGGGGTCCTTTAGTTTTTTTGCCTAGATTTCTACTAAGTATAATGGGACCATAAACACCTAGCAGAAGGTGCCTGCCTTTAGATACCTACATTCATATGCCTAAATGTTGGCTGGAGCCTATCTAGGATGTTTAAGTAAGGGTATTTGTTATTTGCTATCTTGTGCTAGTGAGAAATGGTTATTCTAAAAAGAGGGACTTTAACATTGATCTATACGAAGGCAAAGTTTCATGGCTTTTATACTTTATCATGAGGTAGCACAAAGCAGCACATAGGTAAAAAGCTGGGACTGGCTATTACAGTAAGTGCTGTGAGTGCTCTGACTCCAGTGTCGACAGCAGCATCCTGTCTGCTCTCTGCAGAGCACCACTGCTTTTTAATTAATTTCTTCCTAATCTCTCTATTCAATAAAGAGCAAAAAAGAACTTTCTCTGGATAGAAAGCACACTTGACAGCAAGCTTTTATCATAGAAGTGATTTAATCAGCTAGTAGGTTACCTGAAGAATAGTTTTTGATTTTTTCCTGTCTTGTTTTGTTTTTCTGGTGATTATTGAGTTTAACTTGGCCCAAGTTTGCACTGAAGCATGGCTATCTTCAACCACAAAACATGTAGCTGTCTCATTCAGGATACTCTAGGGCAGCAAAGAGCCATAGTCGAACTGCCTACTCCTCCTTAGCCAGCATCCTGAAAAATGAAATCAGCAGCTGTTGGTATGGCCTGTGAGGGGACTGGGATGCCCTTCTGCCTTGTGTGGGATGCCCTTCTCAAGCCAGCTGTTACCATTGCCACTGCTCCTGAGAAAAGGCAAGCCAATACCTGAGGCCCTCCCCAGATCTTTGTCTTAGTTTCATCATTTACTTTGGCCTTTTCCATTCTTGGGACAGCCCATCTTCTAGTTCTTGGGGAACTGAGATCATTTTTTGCTGTTTCTGAGATGCCTTGAATTAACAGAACTCTCTAATAATTGCATTTTCCTGCCAGGCCTGTGTATATTCCTATTTAATTTTTCTTTGCATCTGTGAAAAAGGCAATGCAGTCTGAAGTACTGCGTTTAGAGCAAGGTGACCTCTCTACTTGGCATCAGTTCTGAATCAACTGTTTTGTAACTGGCTGATTCTCAAGATCTGCTCCTCTTTTCTATCATGCTGGAGAGCAATCCCTCTTGTCCCATCCCCCTCCACTGGGAAAAATTGTGTTTTTTCTGAGTTTGAAGTGGATTAAAATAAAAACTTACTGAAGTTTTGAAGTCATTGTTCAGGTTGTTCCAAACATTAAATGAATCATAAAAGAGTTTCCAGATATATTTTTATGAACCATATCTTAAGCCAAAACTGATGGGCTGGAAGAAAGGGAAAAAAAAAAAACCCAAACTGAAAAAGAGAGGCAGAAAACTTGCCTGTACTTGGAGACTGAGTTGTTAATTTACTTGTAAGTAAAACTTGAGACAAACTCTTTTGGATGCTTCCAATGCTTCATAAAATCATTATATTGTATTGTCTGCTATAATTTTTATTGCATGGTTGCAGCTTACTCCAATTTCTAATATGCACCCTGCTAAACCTCTTCATCACGTCAATCCTGGTCCAGGTTCCAAAGCAATATAGTAAGGTCTGAGAGCTTGTAAGCTTCTCATATACCCCTTAAATTTGCAGTATCCACAAGCTAGTAATTTTCCTTGCTGTGCATGCACTGAAAATCTTATTTTTCTTTGTGTTCAAACACAAGTTCTGTGCTGCATGCAGGAACCTCTTTTGTAAAATGAAAAGAAAATTGGCTAGATTTTCTACTGGTTTAAACTCGGTGCAGCTCATTTGAAACTGATGGGATGATACTGATTTATCCTAGTTGAGGGTATGGCCTTATATAATATAATATTCTGGAAAATACCTCTGAGCAAAGTAATGATGAAGTGAATAGCAGGGGACATTTATTTTAAAGCACAGTTCAACGTATGCATCAATATTTAATAATAGCTATATGATTCTATTATATGTACTTTATTTTTATATGCTTTAATAATCTGTAATCCCTAGCCATTACAAACTTGAGATAATTAGTGTCTTTAAAGTATTTTTGTGATCCTTGTAGCACTGGTGCTGCATAGGTACACCTAATTTTTTTCTGTCTGCTTTCTTTGAATACTTTTTTCCTCTCAGTGGTTTAGAAAATTCCCTTTAATTGTCTACCATAGCAGCCATGCAGCTAATGGCAAGGCTACATGAGCAATTGTAATGCAGAAGTGTGAAACTGGATTGGTATGCGCACAAAGAAGCACTCAGCCTCTACATACGCAATGAAACTGGTGACAATTTTTTGACAAATTTTGAAATAAACTTTCAGAAATTCTCTTTTTCTTGGCCATTGCTTATCCTTTTTCTACAATAAAGTTTTGAAGGAAATTGCAATTTGAAGGAAACATTTGAAAACATGGTTTTGTTTTGCCTTGTCTACTCCATGTCTTTCTTCAGAGTAATGAAACTTACAGTGAAGACACTTTCAGATTTCCAAAGAAAGGTGATACTTATATTTTCATGTTCTAACTTCTTTATTAATGTCACACTTATCTTGCTGTGTTGTGTTTGAGGGTGAGATTTGTGAAGCAAAGTATATGTAGATGAAGGCTATAAAATCTGGATTCATCTGTAAGAATTTTTCAAAGTGCCAGCAAGTTAGGCTGAAATGAAACCCAAGTGGAGTATAGAAAGGATATGCAACCAATGAATATTTTAACTACATCACAGTTTTTCTGTGAAAAGGATTTTTCAGTGAGCTTGTAGATATTGAGAGTGTGAATAGAAATTCATGAGCTCAATATGCTTAGGAATTCAGCGTAGTTTAGTGAGTTTATACAAAAAAATCTCTTTTTTATTAAAGAGATCCAATCTTTGGAATAAGAGACTTTGCAGACTGACTTAGAAAAACATCTGTCAGGAAGAGCCTGGGGAGAACTGATTCAGGGTTGGAGCATGGGTGTGGATTAGCCTGCCTCTTGAGGTCCTTTCCAACCATGTTTTCTGTTGGTGTATTTCTTGGAATGATACAGATGGTGGTAACAAACTCAAATTTCTGTCCTGAGTTAAGTGGTGGCAGAATGGAGATAAATAATTGCCTCAAGTTGTGGATTCCTAGTTCCTACATTCCTATAATTTAATGACTACTTATGGGTTAACGTAAGTATTAGAATTTTGGATTTTACTGTTGGATAGAATTACGATAAAACTGAAATTATGCTTATAAAAAGTTTTCAAATTCTTAATAAATTCAGTTGGAGCATTAAAAAAAATTGCAAGTATGGAAATTATCAACACAGAATTAGGATGTAATAGACATCCACATCCATAAAAAATTGGTCTCTTCTGTGACATATCTATTTTGTTGAAAATCTGTATCATATTATCTGGAAAGAGATTTAATTTTATTTCTCCAATAAGCAGCATATTTGTTTTTCAGACACTTGTTACTCTAATTCTAAACAAGAGAGGAATTTAAAAATCAGGAGTCTAATTGTTTTGAAAATCAGCAAATCCCACTTTGTTGATTTTTCAAATGATAACTTTATACAAAATTAAATTATAATAATTATTGGAAAGAAAGTTCTAAAAAATTCCCAGAAAATATTATTTTTGATTGTTTGATATTTTTTTTTTAAATTTTGTTGCATAATCTTGTTACTGGTGTGTTTTGTTTGGCTCATGCCAATATATTGACAGAATTTGGTCTGTTTCTCATTAGGAGACAGAAAATTGTACCTGTAAAGTTAAAAATTCACTGATGCCTATGACTTCTGCTGGAGTTATAAACCATGTATTTCCAATTGGTAAATGCTAAGCAATTTCTCTGAGCCACTGCATTAGCTTTCCAGCATTTGTGGTCTACAGGTAAAGAGGAAAGACTATTTGCCTGTCATGTCAACATTGATGTCTGAGCAAATTTCAACCACAGATTCAATGCCTCACAGTTGTGGTTTTTTTCTCCCCCACAACTATCTCTTTGAAAGCATAAGGGCCATTTAATGTCTGTGCTTTACTAATAGTGAGTTTTGTGAAAAACAAAAATTGTCAAGGTAAAGAGTATGACCTCCTCTATTGTCTCTTTAGTCCTGTGTTGCAGCACTGTGCTTCATTTACCTTACTGCACTTCACTGCAAAAGCTAATTACAGTTAAAATTAAAGTCTATAGAGTGTGTCCCGCTGCCTTTTAGCTGCTAGACACGAAGAAGAGGCTGATTCCTGTGTATTCACCTCTTGTTTAGAAGATTCATGTTTATCTAATGTGAAGTCAATATTATTGTCCTGAAAAGAGTTAGAGTATTGCTAACAATCCATCAGGGAGTGCTTCTTTATGGCACTGACACTATGCTCTAGTGGCTCAGAAACCATTTAACAGTGCTAAGATTCTGATCTACCTTGGTGCATTAACATTCAAACCATCATTTATCTCTTCTTAAATGCTTAACAATAAAATAGTTCATCGTGTTTAACAGTCAGGCTTTTTGAAAGTGGAGGGAAGGGAAAGAATGAAGTACCAATAGAAGCACTGGAAAAATACAAAGGAATGTGAACCAAACTCCCTAGATCTCCCTCTAAGCAGCACACACAAATAATTATAGATATATACATAACTTTTGTTCATATATATTCATATATAGTATAGGAATCAGGAGGTCTGGGTGAGTCCATATCACCTAATTTTATGTGTATAAATCTATCTATGGCTGAACTGGAAGCCCTGTGCTGCCTTTATAGTGGAGGGAGAGAATTAGACCTCCAGAAAGTGACTTATTTTAGGATGAGATGAAAGCAGCTTTAAATTTCTCTTTTTTCTCCATTAGCCATAAGAGAAACTTAGGCTGAACAGCTGTGATTCCAGAAGTTAAATTCCAGGTATCTTAAGCTAGGACAGGTAAATCAAAGTGTGGATGTCTTGCTCTGGCTTTGTGAGTCTGGACAAGTCACTTAATTTTCTTTGTGTAATGTATACTCTGGTGTATAATCATTATCTTTGTATTGTTCCATCAGTGATATTGATATTCTCCTCTATAAAACATTTCTGAAATATTATCTGTATATATTTACTTATATATATATATTTGCAAAAAAAGTAGGATATTGCGCATTGGAAGAAAACAAGTTTTACATTAATACTGATATGTCTATATGCAGAAGACAACATATGGAAATGTTTTCTGTGCTTTGTTGAACATGATAGAGTAAAGCGGGGCTGAAAATGTAAAGGTTATTTCCAAGCATTGCTCTACGGTGCAGAGTTCGGCAGAGTGCAAGAGATAGGCATGCTAGGTGCAGGAGCAGGTACTACTCACAGCACAGCATGGTGCCATCATGGCCTGATGGAGTGGCTATGCCATAACTTGCCCTGCTCACAACTGCAGTTGCCTTCTTTCGTCATCAGTCCTTTGAAGAAACATTTGAAACACAGAGATATTCATCAAGTGGTCACCAGCACAATTCTGCCTGTTTATAAAAGTTTGCGTTTTCCACATCTGTAGATGTGCACTTGTGAAGGGAGTCTGTATTAAAAATTACTGCAGGTAAAAGATACACATATTTTAAAATTAGCTCAACAGTAATTTCTAATTAGTTCTGCTTTTCTGTTTCTGTTTTATTAATATCTTTTTTACAATTTACAATAAAACTATCTTTGTCCTTTCTCCAAATTAGTGAGGAGAATTGCTTTGGATTTCTGTTGTTTTTTTTATTTTTTTAAATACAGCTGATTTTTTTTTCCTTCTATACTGGAAGTAGTGTCCTAACCTCTTGGCTGTGTCACTTCCAATATGAGAAACTGAAGAAGCAATGAGGAAACGAGGCTTTGACTGTGATCTCATTTCTCCCATAGTACCTCCTTCAGGATCATTAGAATTACTCCCGTTTTGCTGGAACTGGTTTGTGTGAGATTAGTCAGGTTTTACTGCTTTGTTTTAGACTGCTTTTTTTTTCAGCGATTTTACCTTTACACTGTTTATTTTTTGCTGTCTCCCCGTTTGTTTGTTCATCTTCAATCTACTGATCTGACTAGAGTGGGAAGAGAAAAAATTACAATAAGCACACAAGCTGCTCATGTTCTGCTGAGGAACAAAACCCAAGACTATTATTGGTAGCAAAAGAACTGTTACAAATAGAGAGATACTTTGTCTTTTTCCTGTTAGCAATGCATTAGTTTTTCTTTTAGCAGATAATACTGTTGCATTTATTCTTTGATTTTAACAATGTCACATTCACAAGACAAGGTCATTTAACGTGTTTAGTAGGCAAACACATAAAGCTGCAAGATAGCATGTAATGCAAACTATTTTCAAATTGGGTTTGGGAATTAGAATGATAGAATGAATGAACTCCAGATTTAAAGAGCAAACATTTAATGTGGCATGTTCAGCATTGGCTAACTTGATTAGATTAAATGCCATATTTTCATGCAAGGTGTAAATATTGAACTATAGCTCTACACTGTTGATCAAAGCTGTTTGCTTGGCTGAGATGATTAAATAAGGGTTAATAAATATAACCTCTGTTAAATCTTCTATAACCAAATTTATCTCTCAGCTTCACCTACCGTAGAATTAATAACTAAAGCTGGCAATTGTGAGCCAGAACATTTAGGCACAATATCTCTTGAGCAGAGTGTTTGATATTTGCTCAGAGCAAGAGTTGTAATTGATTGACAACCATAGCAAATGAACTAGCTCTCATTTGCTCATATGGACAGAGAAAGGAGCAAGGACAGTCTGACCATCTCATTCATGGTATGTCAAAATCTGATATACTGATTACTAGTTGCGGGCCGCCTTCTACAATATGTTGTATAAAAAGGTAAAGGAAGTTTGCAGATACATTGGTGTCTTTGATCAAGTCGTACCTGAAGAAGGAGGCTCTCACCTTTTCCAGAGCAGAAGACCTGCTGAAGATTGAGATGTGAAAAGGAGGGGAAAGGGGGAAAGACAACATGACTATATATATACCTTCATGACAGTATGCATGGGACAAGGTGCAATGCCACCCAGGACTAATAGACTGGGATTTTCTTCTGTGCTCATGAAGGAAGTTTTAGCTGGCAAGTATAACTTGGTGTGTATCACACCAGGTGATGGGTTTACCTCTTACAACTTATGAGGTTATTTGACCTTAACTGGAAAAGTTGATTACATCTAACTAAGGAAGATCTGTTTGGAGGACTTTCTTGTTCTTGAGCTGCATAATTAAGACAATTTAGCTTGTTTCATTTAGCAGGTAATAAGCATCAATAAGCAGGAATAGACCAAGCTGAAATCTCATGTTCAGTGTCCCTGGCTACCTTTTTTGCTCTGTGCTCAGCTACGTTCTCTGAGCACACATTGTGGTCAGTTTGACCCTCTTTGTCTTCAACATACAAGATGAGACTTCTAGAATTTCTGTTTGCCTATCAGCTGGCTTCAAAGAGGCCTTTCTGTCACTATTTTAGAGTTTGGAAATCTAATCATACTCTACCGATCTTGACAGAATTTATCATAAGACAAATAATTACATTAGAGTGATGGATGAACTGTATCAAAGATGATAAGCAAGTGCATACTAGTGCTGCCTGAGATAGGCAAAGATGGAGCACGCTGCATGACAGCTCAGTCACAGATTATAGGATAGAAGAAAGGTGATGAATTATACAGGATAAACCAGCATATCTAGAATTTTACAAAGTTTGTTTCAGAATTTGCACTTCAAGTGCTTTGACTGGTGTCTGGTACTAACATTAAATTTTCTAAAAATTCATGTGCAAGCTATTTTTCATCCTTGAGGAGGGAACAAATAAAACAATCCAAGAGGGCACCTTTTATCCAAAAATATTCCAAGACCTTCTAGAAGTATTAAAAATCGAAATGCTATAGTAGCACAATTTCAATACATAATTTTTCTTTCCTGTTTTAATAGTTTTACAGAATAATTCTGTATGTTTGAAAATGACAAAAACTAAACAAACAAAATATTCTAAATCTTAAAATGTAGTGAAGAAAAAAATCCCGCCTGACAAGTAAGGAACACTTACCTAAAAATCACAAGTATGCAGCAAAAATACAAACAGATTTTGGAAACATGTGATGTTAGACCCTGTCATGGAAGGTATGGTAAAGTATAATGGCGAAGATTGTAAACATCTAGTAAACAAATGAATTAGCTGTGTAACATTATCTCATGACAGATAACATATGAGTAATAGACTTATACACAGGGGTTGCTGTAATGTTTTTGGCTAGTGAGAACCCCTCCAACTGCACCTGTACAGCTTCCGTACATCTCTTATTCCAGAATGTTCCTGTTGCTCCAATTTGCATGTGCTGCCCTGGTGTGTTTTGGTACAAGGACACCAACATGTATGCTGTCATGCTTAGTGCTGGAGGGAATAATGCTTAGGAAGATGTTAATAAGAGTGAGAAAGCTTCCCTGAGTGTGAGAGCTGGCTCCATTTTCCTAATTTGTTTAGAAAGCACAGTTTTGTTTTTGTAAATTAGGATTGTTTTCTATATAATGAAACAAAGATAATTGAAATTTATAGGCATGTCATGAGACTGAGGACCTCTATTAACTCAAGTCTCTATGAAAGGATAAAAAATTGCTCTCCCACTCTGGCAGATTTCTGAAATGCAGTCCTGGATAAGGGCATGAGGAGAAGATCTGTGGAAAAGACACCCTCCCACCCTTTGCAAACTCCTTCTTAATGGTCTGAGTTAGAAAAGTGACAGAGTATTAGATTTTTGCTTAAAGAGTCTCCTAAGGCAGAAAAAAAAAATCCAGAATATCAGATTCCTCCTGGAATTGTTAGATATTCTGACTTTACCTGGGAATGGTATTAGAATAATTATTATGACCAAACTTTGTTCTCAGACATAAAGTATTATATAGGACAAACATGTAACTATGACATAAGTGAGTTCTGTTATCATAGCAAGTTGCTTCTCACATCCCGCTGCTGACTTTGATGATATTGAAGATGCCATTAAAATTTGCAGATCATTTCTGCTAATTTTTCTCATCCTCTCTTAATCCAAAACCAATAAACATTATTTCCACTGAGTCACCTCATGACATCTGGAAAGATTTAATGTATGCCATGACTTCCTTGATCTAGTACAGGATGGGACACCTCTTCTTGGTAGGGTCACATCTTTCTCTCATTGCCTCTTTCCAGATCTCAAGCTTTTTTACAGAATCACAGACGAAGTGTGGCTGGAAGGAACCTCTTAAGATCGTATACTGTAAGGACCTCTATTAACTCAAGTCTCTATGAAAGGATAAAAAATTGCTCTCCCACTCTGGCAGATTTCTGAAATGCAGTCCTGGATAAGGGCATGATCTCAAGCTTTTTTACAGAATCACAGATGAAGTGTGGCTGGAAGGAACCTCTTAAGATCGTATAGCCCATCCCTCGTCTCAAGCAGGATCAGCCTGAGCTGGTTGCCTGGGACTGTGTCCAGTCATGTTTTGAATATCTCCACAGATGGCAAATTTTCTCATACATCTTCTCTACCCTCCACAGTTGTAATGTGCTGCTGAGACCTTGGTGATGGGCCTTATTTTGCAACAAAACCAGAGTGGTTTTGTTCTTTCTCATCTAGGAAAGAGATGATTTTTTTAGGGTATGGGGAACAGGAATTATTAACATTATTAATCCTGTTGTGATTTCCTGCATTGGCTAAAATATCTCTTAAAACTGATCCTAGACCCTGGGGAGGTTAAAGGTGGGGAAACATGGAAATAGAAGAGAGGAATGAAAACCCACCAATTCTGCCCTCAGCTTTCCTCAAATCCTTTCATCATTGTCCAAATAGGTAAACTCTAGCACGTCAGTTGGTATCACGCTGTGTGCAAGGGGCTTACTCAGTCCTGTTAGCCCAAATGGGACTTTGTTGCTTGGCATTATGAATCTGTAACAAATGTAAAGAGAAGAGATATCACAAGTATCCTGACTGTGTGGATATCCTGCTTGTGACTAACTTGATTACTTTGAGGCATCTCTTGCTTGTGGTGATATTACCCTGATCAGGCCATTCCAGACTAGCAAAAATGTCACGGGTGACCAAGCCCAAGGGAGTGCAGTCAAATATACTCTGATGCTGTCACTGCACGTGGTGTTTATGGACAGGCTCAGTGACTTGCGCTAAAAGTCAATGGAAAAGGCTATTCTGGTAGGGAGTGTTAGGGATATGTTGCTTTGCTTTCTCAGGTTGAGTTTAGGTTATAAAACTTACACATCACAAGTAGAAAATATTTTTTGCATTTTAGGCAGGAGAATATACTCCATGCCTTGCTTCTCTTTTCTGCATGAAATTCTGTTTGGAATATTGTCTGTGCACGTGCTGCGTGATTCAGCTATGACAAGCCTGGAAAGGAGAGAGGGAAAGGTGATGCACAAAGGTTTAATGGCTCTGTGGGAACTCGGCAGCTTGTTAAGGTGGTGATGTGTAGCGTGAGCAAGTAAAGCCAGCCAGGCACAGCACAAAGCACGCGTCATAAAGCCAGAATTTTGATTGAGAAGATCTGGCATCCAGGACATGGCATTATTCCCAGAAAGACAAACAGTTACAGTGTGAAAAGTCTGCAACAAAAGCTTTATTTCCTGCAGCCAGAATAGCCTGCTTAGGTTTTGACAAATGAACCAGCATATCTTGTCCTGAGCCTGCATATAGAAGAGAACGGTGATATTGCAGGAATAGCTGGGGCTGTGATCCTGGAGCTGCAGGTTCAAAAGGGGATAAGAAGGGGCAAAAGGAAAAGGCCAGAGAACTAACTTAAGGAATTGCATTCAGAAAGCCGCACACACAACAACCAAGCTGTGCAAACTCTGCTGTGGTGACACCAAAACTGCATGAGAGACAGACCACCACCCACGTACGAGCAAATTGGCCAGGTACAAGTTTAGTACCGATTGTACTTTTGATCCACCCCAAACTAAATCAGTGAATGTGACAAAAAGATCAGGACTGCGAAATCAACATTTGTGTTAATAAAAAAAGGGGAGGATTTGGCCAAAAAAACCCCAACGTAACTACAGTTCTTTAGGTTTTAGAAAGTTTTCATAAGATCTTTTTTATCCTAAAAGAACAAGTTACAGAATGGCATAGCATTTCTCTATGCATAAGAAGGAAATATCAAAGAAATAGGAAGAGGAAATATCTTTTCTTATAACTCTTCCTAAAAAGGAGGATAGTGATTATGTTTACAAAAGAGCTGTTTTCAGTGCACACAAATTCAAAAGGACAGGAGGGAAGTCTTAACAGCAAGCCTCTGTTATTTTAATGAAATGCAAATGACTTTTTAACATATACACCTAATAATTCAGAGGGTGTTGTCTTTGATGAGACCTTCAGGGCAATTTCACAGGAAAGGTGGAATATTTCTGTCACATAAGAGGACTTCATCTGCACTTCATTCACTGAAAAATATAGAGATGAAAAACTATCCTGCAATCAAAGAAAGGAAGAGAAAAGATTTAGATAATGGAGCTAAAGCTTATGGGTTGCCAGAGAGAGTAGATTTTTTATGAAAAGGATTGCAGTTAATTCCTCCAGGCACAGTTCATATTCCTGGCAAGACAGCCAAACATAACGCGTGCGTAAGTGTAAATGAAAGTGCAACTGGACACCATACAGACACACACATGGCCACAGACCAACACATGTGAGCACTTGTGATAAATAGACTATACAAATAGGTACCATAACACTGTGATATTTTTGCAGGTTTTTGCTAAATTCTGAACATGCTTCAAACCTATCATAGAGGACTAACATTAGTGGTCTGAGAGTCTTTTTTGGGCAGCAGGATATGTTCTGTATTCACTGCCTAAATTCAAAATTAGTATTATGGCTTTATGTTCTTGCAGAAATTTGACCCAAGATAATAGGATCTGTGAAAATACATGTTTCCCAAAGCCATGGGAGGTCTTCCTGTGGCCCTCCCTTTCCAAGAGGGGTGCTGGATCATGCAGATAAAGTTCACCAGGATTGAAACCTAATATTTGGCACTGCTGACACTGTTAGTGAAGTCAGACTGACTCTGTATAGCCTTATACAAGAGGACTCAGCTCCAGAGACTCCTCATCTTGTCTCCAGTTTTAGGTATTCTGAAGGCTGCTGCCTCTCTGTTTTCTTCAGACTTTTACCTGTGACAAAGGAGACACTCCCTCTCCTTTAGCTATGTTTGAATCACTTCAAAAGTAGGAAATAAAACCAGTTTTATTCTAGAAAACAAGGGTTGAAGTTTTTTTCATGCCTGGATACAAATTTTAACCTTATGCCTGACAGGGAGACCATGTTCAACAGTCATTAATGCAGGGTGCCTTTGAGATATCCTTCAGCACTGGAAATCATGCAGCAAATTCAGCTGCTGGTCCATTCACAGTGAAGATGAGATATTTATGAATAGGTCTCTTGCTCACAGCTGGGGCTACCAGAATTTTACTGCATCTTTCCCTCCACACTAGCACCTTTCCTCTTTATACTTTTTATTTACAGAGACATACATTACTGTGGCTTTAATTAGAACTGCACATTTGTGAGAGTGCATATGAAAGATTTTGGAGGGATTGTGTATGGCTTTCTCAATAAATTAAAAGTCTTTGATGTGTGGATTCTTCTTTCTAAGTTTTCCTTTCTGACTATGCAGTAAACTGAATTATACTGTAACCTCAATCTTCTGCCTTCCAAGAGGGTGAGATGTGCACTGCAGGCTTTCTTCATAGCCTTATTCTAGCTCAGAATTATAATAAGTAGCAACTCTACAACATTTCTAATAAACTCAGCCACTTGTACCTTACTCTCTGCAGAAGGCAGGGATGGTGTACAAAAAAAGCAGGTGACAAATTTGACATTTAGAATGCTTTTTCCATATCATATCACTTGTTTGCCCTTTGTCAGATTGGGGTATTCTGGCTGCAACAGGCCAGCTAAAGAGATAAGAAAATCTATCACTTTTTACTGGAAAAAAAAAAAAGAATAAGACAGACACTGATAACAGGTATAACAGATAGTATATTTTATTAGTAAATTAGAAGCAGCACAGTTTGGATCAATTCCATATCTTTGCCTTCTTTACACTGTATATGACATTTAGCTTCACAAGAAAGAAAAGAAAATGATAAAAAAGTCAATGTTGCATATTTAATGGACTAAAAACTTGCTAAGTGATTTTTTTTGTAATATTGTAAAAATTTCATATAATCACATAAATGTGAATGGGAATTATTAATAAGCAATGTCTTCTTAGAGGTTGTCACCTTATTCAAACTTTATCAATGATTTAGGAGAAAACATGAAAACAGTTTGCATAAACAAGTATATTACAAATATGTAACAAAATGTAAGCAAATAAGAACGAAACTCATACTAATGCCTATGGTACAGGGAGATTTGGTATTGGGAATAGTAACTTTGAAAGGAACTGAAAATCATTCATCCTGCTCAATTGCAGGGGGTTACAGATGGTGGTCTACCATCAGCTTTGTATGTCTTTGATTCTACAGAAATGCATGATTATACAGAAAGAGTTCCCAGTTCAATACTGTAGCTACAAAAACTAATGTGTTCTTCAAATAATTTAATAGGGAAATACTTTAGTACAATATAAAGTAAAATTACAATTTTATAATAGTGTTCCAGTATAAACAATGCAAAAAAAATATATTTACAACTTTGAGAGGTTTTGAAAATTATCACAACATTGTAAAACATGCTTTTACAAAAGATGCATTGGCCATTTTAGAGCTGACTTTCGCTTGAGTATTTTGAACAAACACAAACTTTGGAATAAATCCTTAAAAAGTCTTTAGAGTGCTTGTAGTATATGGGTTATCTACTGTTTTATGGTAAGCTAATTATTCAGTATTTCTTTTATGGTTGATCCCAAAGACTTAGAACATATATATATACATACACACATTTACATATCTATCTATATATATATATGTACACACTTAACTATAAGAGCTGTGCAATCAAATCACCTGAATTCTTTCTCACTCTGAAGTGTGAATCTGGCTCTATTGAAATCAATGGCAATTTTGCCTTTGACTTCAGTGGAATTGGGATTCCCTTCCCAAGAAAACCTGCATGTATTATTTGCATGAGTTAGGGTAATCATGCTTTTTATAAGTGCCTTGTGCAACTGCATTGACTATGGATTTGACAGCCTTATAACAGACCTTCTAGCTCATATACTCCCCAATGTTAGGTTTGGGGGTTGGTTTAGTGTCTTTTTTTAATGAGTCCTTCAACAAAAAAAGACCAATGAGCATGCTTCTATTTTTGGGGGCATGATTTTGTTTATGGTCCAAAATGTTGGCTGTCATACTGACTATTAAACTCATCACAGTCTACAACATCCTCAAGGGGGGCAGTGGAGGGGGAGGTGCCAATCTCCTCTCTCTGGTGACCAGACATAGGACACGAGGAAATGGAATGAAGCTGTATCAGGGGAAATTGAGACTGAACGTTAGAAAAAGGTTCTTCACTGAGAGGGTGGTCAGCCACTGGAACAGGCTCCCCAGGGAAATGGTCATGGCACCAAGCCTGTCAGAGCACAAGGAGTGTCTGGATGACACTATTACCACATGGCTTAGTTTTAGGTAGTTGTGCAAGGAACAGGAGGTTGGACTTGGTGATCCTTATGGTTCCCCTCCAACATGAGATATTCTATGATTCTAGCTGTTTTCAAGGGCATAAATATTTGAATGATGACAGGAGGTAGAAGGCTCTGGAGGTGCACAGAACGGCAGAGCAACTTTTTAAGGGGCAAGAGGTTGAAAGCAGATGCAAATACCTCCTTATGACTATTTTTCTTTTTTTATCCTGCAGAATTCTGTTATCCAGCTTTACCTGAGCACTTTCCAGCCAAGTACAAGAAAGCAGAAACTGTGGCTTCTCTAGTTAACAATGTGAGAGGCAGATCCCTCAGGCACCTGGGTCTGCAGATGCTGTGTGCGGACTGTATAGAGGACTCTCTAGGAAGGGCAGGCGTTTTATTCTATCCTTCCAGTCTTATGACATTATTCAAAGGAAAAGCAATCCTAGCTTGTTACTGGGCTTTCAAAGGAGCTGTTGAGCCTTGCTGTCTTTTCAGTCAGCACTAACTCCTGTTCAGTTCAGTTACATCCCTCCCATTTCATACATTCAGGACAGGGATGACTTACTTAGAGCTTAGAAATCCATACACTTTAGGACACAAAAGGAAAAATGGAAAAGGAAGTGAAAGAACCCTCTTATTGTTATCTCTGTGGTATAATTTTGTATATTAATTCCCTCTCTACCTCTGTCCCCACTTCTTTAAAACACACGGTAAGGGCCATTACCAAGTATGAAATACCAGTTAAATAGTATATTTGGTACACCATTATAGCAAAATGTTGTGCAGTAACACTTATTTTTGAAATTGCAACATTATGAATTGCAGTCTGCAGCTTATCACAAATTGATTTCATTTGTTATTTTTCCAAGATGCCCTTCTAGAAGAAATAAAATCTTAGAAGCATTACCTGTAATTGCTATTTAAGAATTTTAAATTGACACCATACTTCTAGCTGAGACAATTAGTTGTGTGGAGTAAAACTTCAGTAGATGTAGACATAATTCCATTGGCTTCACTGGAGCTGAAACAGTGATAACTAGCTGAAGATCTGTCTCATAAATCTGTAAAATTTCAAATAATTATTTTTATGAACTCTGTAGTGAAGCCTATCCACTTTTTTTTTTTTTTTCCCAGAGAAGTTCTGCTTCTGCTGCTAATTTCTCATATATCTTTTACATAATATGTTCCAGCAAGTCTCCTTGGATAAGCTGATTAAGTGTTTGCCAAAAGGTAAGCCACTGAAGACAGTTTTTAAGGCTGAATAGGTGCTGTTCTGTATAATAAACACATTAATAAGAATATTTTAGTCATTGAAAGTGTGTGGAGATTCAGAAAACAAAGGTATATGTTATCTCAGTGATAGTGTAGTTTTTTCTCAGGTTTTGGGGAAAATCCTTTTCTTATTCACCCTAGTCCAATGAAGCTGTCTGTGCCATCATGACACACATGATTGGGAAAGCATTAACAGGGTGGCCTGGAGAAAAATGACAACAGAATGAGTCTGCTGTTTTTCAGAGACCTTGCAGGGATCAGTGCAGACTGCAGCCTTGTAGCCCAGTAAATACAGTGGTGCCATTGC